>NW_026708271.1:0-2500 GCF_902713425.1 Acipenser ruthenus
TGCTGGTGTAGAGAACGCATTTAACCCTTCTGCCCTTGAGAAGGTTTTTAACGGAGGATCTGGCTCATTGCACCAGTGCTCATGTGTAACAAACTCCGATAGAACGAACCGTCTTCACCGCGGTCAAAGGCAAGGAAGTCCCTGTGCTTTACCACGCTGGCACTGCGCTGCCAATCGACCACACGAGGCCAAGCAAGAGCACTTTCCATTAATAATAATAATAATAATACAGTTTCAGGAAATGGATTTTAATTTCAAATGGGCACATGTAAGCATTTATCCTGATCTAAAAGATTTTATTTTACAAAGCAGAAATCAGTTGTTTTATAAAAGATCATGAAGACACACCAGCTCACTCTTTATTTCCTTATCTGTCTTACTCATAAAAAAAACACAATGCAATACTGAGAGCGCTGAATTGAGAAAGGCCCTTGTACAGTATAAGATTGGGCTTGTACAATTTACTATCAGTATGGGCTAACAGCTGGGTAATCAATCCATCAAGTGACTGAGGTACTGCAGTTTCTTCTGTAATGCGTGTCTCACATATAAAGGTGCCAGCGTGTCTGCGATGCAGGCAGGTCTTTTTTTCATGCTGTAAGACAGCGTGTGGAGTGTGCTGTGAATAAAACTGTGAGGCTGTGCAGCTGCTGAGCGGGGGCTCTGTGTGGACTGTGCCGTGAAGCTGTGTGTGTTGTGTTGTGAGGCTGTGTATCTGTGTGTTGTGTTGTGAGGCTGTGTATCTGGGTTGTGTATCTGTGTGTTGTGTTGTGATGCTGTGTATCTGGGTTGTGTATTTGTGTATCTGTGTGTTGTGTTGCTGTGTAACTGTGTTGTGTATCTGTGTGTTGTGTTGTGAGGCTGTGTATCTGTGTGTTGTGATGCTGTGTATCTGGGTTGTGTATTTGTGTATCTGTGTGTTGTGATGCTGTGTATCTGTGTGTTGTGATGCTGTGTATCTGTGTTGTGTATTTGTGTATAAAGCTGTTTGAGCTGGGAGGCTGTGTATTTCTGTGTTGTGTATCTGTGTGTTGTGTTGTGAGGCTGTGTATCTGTGTGTTGTGATGCTGTGTATCTGGGTTGTGTATGTGTGTATGAAGCTGTGTTGAGCTGGGAGGCTGTGCAGTATTCAGAGGGTCTCTTTCAGCAGCGAGTGGTTCACCTCCCCGAGAGACGCCTCCTCCGTCTTGGGTGGCTCCTCCGCTGCGCTCGGCCCACAGACCCTGCAAGCGGGGGATTCAGTCATTACTCTGCTTACAAGGCTATGAACCTGCCTTCCCGCGGCAACCAGGCTGGCTCAAGCTGGCTCTAGTTTCACACACACCCTCACCTCAGCTCCACCTCCTCGATGGTGTCCGGCAGCGGGACGTTGAGTGTTTCAGGCAGGAACACAGCGATGACCCCCGAAATCATGGGGGCTCCCCCATAGATCAGCATGGGGAGGAAAGAGACAAATTCACCCGTCAACAGGACGAGGGGGGCCACCATCGCACCCAGACGAGCCATCGTGGAGACCAGACCCATTCCATTCTGTCTGTGTGCGAGAGAGGGGGAGATGAGAGAGGGGAGAGGGGGGAGAGGGGGGAGAGGAGGGGGGAGAGGAGGGGGGAGAGGGGGGAGAGGGGAGGGGAGGGAGAGGGGTTGAGCCAGGAGAGGGCAGAGGGGAGAGGGGGGACAGTGAGAGGGGGAGGGGAGAGGGGGGACAGTGAGAGGGGGAGAGGAAGGAGAGGGGAGGGGAGGAGTCCTGGTTCTTACCTGATCAGGGTGGGGTACAGCTCTCCTGAGTAGAGGTAGCAGCACATGAATGAAGACGCCAGGCAGCCCTTTCCAAACACAGCCACAGCCGTGCGCACTTTCTGAAAATCTGAACAGAAATGAGTCAGTAAGACAGTCCTTCACTCCCACCCCCACACCGCACACTCTGCCTCTCCCACCCCCACACCGCACACTCTGCCTCTCCCACCCCCACACCGCACACTCCCCTCACACTCTGCCTCCCCCATCTCCAGTGTGGGCCTCACTCTCTCTTCATCTCCCTCACCGTGCGGGATGAAGATGTTGGTCAGTATGGTCACTCCGGACAGGATGAGCGAGCCGCTCTGGGTCACTCTGCGGCCGGCCAGGCTCATGACCATGTTGGAGACCAATTTGGCGGGAATGTCAACGGCGCCGAAGATCACCTGGATCATGTAAATATCGACCCCGAACTTCTGCAGGTCCATCGAGAGCCCGTAGTACGCAAAACTCGTGGAGAACCTGGGTGGGGAGCAGGTCTTACTGTAGAGGGGGCAGCTGGGGAGGGGTCGTTTGGAGGAGGGGAGGGGGGGGGGGAGTCTGGGGGAGGGGTAGTTTAGTGGAAGGGGTAGTTGGGGAGGGGGAGTTTGGGGGAGGGGGTTGTTTGGGAGAAGGAAGGGGTAGTCAAGGGGAGGGGTAGTTTCATGGAGGGGTAGGGGTAGTTCGGGAGGGGAGGGGGGGTTGTTTGGGGGAGGGGGAGTTTGGG
>NW_026708271.1:5000-10000 GCF_902713425.1 Acipenser ruthenus
AGGGAGGAGGGAGGAGGAGGGGGAGGGAGGAGGGAGGAGGAGGGGGAGAGAGGAGAGAGGAGAGAGGAGGGAGGAGACAGGAGGAGGGGAGGAGAGAGGAGAGAGGAGGGAGGAAACAGGAGGAGGGGGAGGAGAGGAGCGAGGAGAGGGGAGGAGAGAGGAGGGAGGAGGAGGGGGAGAGAGGAGAGAGGAGGGAGGAGACAGGAGGAGGGGGAGGAGATAGGAGAGAGGAGAGAGGAGGGAGGAAACAGGAGGAGGGGGAGGAGAGGAGCGAGGAGAGGGGAGGAGAGAGGAGGGAGGAGGGGAGGAGGAGGGGGAGAGGTGTGCTATATGTCAAGGTGCATCTCCTTGTTTCCCTACCTGTCAGACAGACCCCCGAAGACTGTGGACCCCACCAGCACTCCGCCCATGTAAATAGTCTGACCCATCTGCTTCAGAGAGCGGTGTTCACACACCAGGTCCCACTGCGGAGAGGGGGGGGGGAGAGAAGCAGGGGCGAGGTCAGCCAGCTGGTCTAAATCAGTATAGAAACTCCAGCCACGGTTTGCAGGTACACATTTATTTCCAAGATAAAACAAGGATATATTTCAAAATAAGTCTAAATGTACATATTAACATAGGAATCTCTCTGTGTCAGTGTGTGTCTACCTCTGTGTGTCTCTCTGTACCTCTGTGTGTCCATGTGTCTCTGTGTGTCTCTGTGTGTCTCTGTACCTCTGTGTGTCCATGTGTCTCTGTGTGTCCATGTGTCTCTGTGTGTCTCTGTACCTCTGTGTGTCCATGTGTCTCTGTGTGTCTCTCTGTACCCCTGTGTGTCTCTGTGTGTCCATGTGTCTCTGTGTGTCTTTGTGTCTGTGTGTACCTCAGAGATGACAGTGGAGCTCCTTTCAGAGTTCTGGTACTCCCAGCCGTCCCCACAGCCCTGCAGCTCCGCCTGGGACTCATTCTGAGGTGAGGCCCCTGCTCCGGTCCAGTACTGGAGGCTCTGGTTCTGAGGTGAGGCCCCTGCTCCGGTCCAGTACTGGAGGCTCTGGCTCTGGTTCCAGTCCAGGAGGTGCCACTGCGGCTGGGCGTACCTGCGGCAGCGCTCGGGCCGGCCCTGGGGGTCGAAGGGCAGGAGGGCAGGGAGCAGGTCGAGGGGGGCGGGGGCGGGGGAGGGGGAGGGGGGCGGGGGGGCACGGCAGTGGTGGGGGGGCACCAAGGCCACAAAGTTCTGCAGCAGGTTGTGACTCGCCATCATGAAGATGGGCAGCGAGAGGAGCAGAACATGGAGGAACTGGAAACGCCCCAGACTGCCCACCTGCTCCAACACCTCCGCGAAACCCATTACACACCCGGGAGAGAGGGGCAACACAGGGGGAGAGGGGCAAACCAGGGGGGAGAGGGGCAAACCAGGGGGAGAGGGGCAAACCAGGGGGGAGAGGGGGCAACACAGGGGGGAGAGGGGCAAACCAGGGGGAGAGGGGCAACACAGGGAGAGAGGGGCAACACAGGGGGAGAGGGGCAACACAGGGGGAGAGGGGCAACACAGGGGGGAGAGGGGCAACACAGGGGGGAGAGGGGCAACACAGGGGGAGAGGGGCAAACCAGGGGGGAGAGGGGAAACACAGGGGGGAGAGGGGCAAACCAGGGGGGAGAGGGGCAACACAGGGAGAGAGGGGCAACACAGGGGGGAGAGGGGGCAACACAGGGGGGCTTAAAAGTGAAGTATCAGATGTAGCTCAGACTGTTTTGAAGTTTTAGCAGCTTTGGAAAAGTTGACAAAAAGTGATCCTGACTTCCGCAGCAGACATTAATAATAAAAATAAAAAAATTCAACTAAATAAAAAAAAATAAAGAAATGAAATGAACCAGGCAGGCGCGGCGAGCTTCAGAAAAATAATGAATCAATTAAACAGAGGCCAGTGAAAGGGCAGCTCATTAAAAGGGAAGCACCCTGTGCAGCTGCAGCCTCTCCAGCTGAGCCTCCTTCACACAGCGCGTCCAATCCGGCAGCAACGAATCCACGGGGCAGAACCTTTCCGCTTCGGGGTGCGTCGCCTCACTGCATCTCCTCGGCAGCTCGTCTGTATTCTAAATAAAAATGAAAAGTGAACGTGCAGCTCATTAGAACACTACCGGCACCAGGAGCTGAGTGGATTTGACTTTGTTACATCCTCATATGATCAGAAGAAGACTCTGTTTAAAATCCCCACAGCAGCGGAGTTCTGATGAAATGCTTCAGAGATCAGAGTGCTTTTTTAAAGCAATCTGTTCCGATGCAAGCAAGCGAGGGGTTAATGATTAGCTGCAGAGAAAGACGGCACAGTCGAATCTTCTCCGTGCTGTTCGTGTGTTTTTCGGCACGGTTTCCAATAGTCTGCGACTCGTCTGTGAATCTGTAACCACTCCACCTGAACAGGAGCGACAGAGCAATTCCACATCAGAGGCTGCGTTTCCCCTGAGACCAGGAATGAGGCTGGAATGGATTTACTCTCCTCTATCCAATGAGACTCAGGATTCAGGTTGATTATCCAGATATTTTAATCAATCTATACAAGGGAAGAGTCTACAAGAGTCTGTTAACGCAAGTGGGTTTACAGTTGATATTTCTACAGTTTGTACAAGCTGGAAAGTAGGGTGTGACACGTGTCTGTGTTACCAGAAAGTTCAGTAGAACAATGGGATGGCCAGTAGCACAAGATAAGTTCAAAACAGAGCCAGTCTTATCAGAGGGCCTTGGGTGGGGGGGGTAATATTGTCCAGAAGCTTGGGGGTTCAACTGTTAGGCTTCAGCTGATGTAATCACTGTCTGTTGTAGACTGAAAGGCACTTCATATTCAGTGAAATATATTTGATCAGAATTCCATCATTTTCCTCCACAAGGCAGCAGAGTTTATTTGAAACTATGGACCCGGCCAAGCTGCTGGATATGCAGCACAGAGTTGAGATGCAGCTGCTTCAAGAGCAGAGGGGCTGCTTGCTGAAATATTACAGCTCGGTTCTGAGCGCTGGGTTAATAAAAAGGTTATTTTAATCTGTAACTTCAAAGCGACTCGTTCAGAACTCTGAGGTAAAACTGTTACATAATACGAGTGATACGAATTATAGAAATCATAGAAATGATACACGCCAGCCTAGAAAAGGAAATGACAAGAAATGAGAGAAAAATAAAACTTCTGCAAGCGTGTTTGCATGTTAACTGTGTCTCGTGTTTAATGACTGAATGAAGGAACAGAAGTACTCACACGGTCCTAGCTGCAGTTCACTGCGGCTCCAGTCCCTTCCACAGCCAGGCTTGAATCCCAGTTCAGCCCTGCACACCGAGCGCATGAGCGAGCGAGCGAGCCTGCCTGCCTGCCTGTCTCACTGTCTCTGCCTGTCTCACTGCCTGCCTGTCTCACTGTCTCTGCCTCTCTGTCTGTCTCTCAGTCAGTGCTCTTGAGAGCTATGAGGCTCTGTGCGCTGTAGGTCACTGCAGTTCAGGGTAGATTTGTTTGCACTCTCCCCAAACCTTGCATAACAACTCCTTAATCTCTCAGAGTTGGTTACAGTTTGACTTGCAGTTACTGTGGGATTATCCATATGAAAAGGGCAAAAAAATAAACTCCAGAGGAAAGTGGGACAAAGGGCCGACTGGATAAGCCACTTGTTCCTTCTAAAGTGCCTGAGCAGAAAACAGGGGCAGGGAACAGCTGGAGTTCAGGAGGGACTGAGGGGGGAGGCTGGCTCTAGTGGTTAGAGCCGAGCAGGGACTGGGAGGGAGGCTGGCTCTAGTGGTTAGAGCTGAGAACCCAAGGACTGGGTGCAGCAGCAGCAGCAGCAGCAGGGCTAGTGTGAGTTTCTAACCCTGCTCAAACTCCTGGCTCCTGATCATTTCAATATTAATAATAATAATACTAGACTTCATTGAGGGGCGCTCTGAACCCCAGGACTGGGTGCAGCAGCAGCAGCAGGGCTAGTGTGAGTTTCTAACCCTGCTCAAACTCCTGGCTCCTGATCATTTCAATATTAATAATAATAATACTAGACTTCATTGAGGGGCGCTCTGAACCCCAGGACTGGGTGCAGCAGCAGCAGCAGGGCTAGTGTGAGTTTGTAACCCTGCTCAAACTCCTGGCTCCTGATCATTTCAATATTAATAATAATAATACTAGACTTCATTGAGGGGAGCTCTGAACCCCAGGACTGGGTGCAGCAGCAGCAGCAGCAGGGCTAGTGTGAGTTTCAAGCCCAGTTCACACTGATCTGACCAATCAGTAACATTGCATTGTGTAACCCAGCTGTAATGAGTGACTATGGAGTGTTACCGATTTCTACACTGTAACCGTGACTGTGCAAATTGAGAAGGGGCTGGATCTCTCTCCTCTCTGTGCTTTACTACACTTTGAGAAGGGGCTGGATCTCTCTCCTCTCTGTGCTTTACTACACTTTGAGAAGGGGCTGGATCTCTCTCCTCTCTGTGCTTTACTACACTTTGAGAAGGGGCTGGATCTCTCTCCTCTCTGTGCTTTACTACACTTTGAGAAGGGGCTGGATCTCTCTCCTCTCTGTGCTTTACTACACTTTGAGAAGGGGCTGGATCTCTCTCCTCTCTGTGCTTTACTACACTTCGAGAAGGGACTGGATCTCTCTCCTCTCTGTGCTTTACTACACTTTGAGAAGGGGCTGGATCTCTCTCTCCTCTCTGTGCTTTACTACACTTTGAGAAGGGGCTGGATCTCTCTCCTCTCTGTGCTTTACTACACTTTGAGAAGGGGCTGGATCTCTCTCCTCTCTGTGCTTTACTACACTTTGAGAAGGGGCTGGATCTCTCTCCTCTCTGTGCTTTACTACACTTTGAGAAGGGGCTGGATCTCTCTCCTCTCTGTGCTTTACTACACTTTGAGAAGGGGCTGGATCTCTCTCCTCTCTGTGCTTTACTACACTTTGAGAAGGGGCTGGATCTCTCTCCTCTCTGTGCTTTACTACACTTTGAGAAGGGGCTGGATCTCTCTCCTCTCTGTGCTTTACTAAACTTT
>NW_026708271.1:12500-65000 GCF_902713425.1 Acipenser ruthenus
TCCAGGTCAAACTTGCGGAACACCGTCTGAAAATACCAGAGAGGAGAGAACTGATAAACTGGAGGGATGGATGGAGGGATGGAGGGATGGATGGATGGATAGAGGGACGGAGGATTTAAGCATTGAAGTCTGAGAAATTTCTCTCTCTCACCAGGTAGCGTTTGATCTTTTCCCACAGCACATGAAACTCTGTGAGTCCCAGCTTGCCGTTGCCGTCTTTCTGAGAGGAGCCTGGTTAAGGACCAACATTGGGACAGACAGACAGACAGACAGACAGAAAGGACAGGCAGACACATTGTTCCAGCCAGTGCTCAGAGTAACCAGCTGCAGCCGAGGCAGGCAGGCAAGGATACGAACATGAGGTTAGGGGTTAGGGGTTAGGGGTTAGGCAAGGATACGTCCATGAGGTTAGGGGTTAGGGGTTAGGGGTTAGGGGTTAGGCAAGGATACGTCCATGAGGTTGATCATACTGCGGCAGCAGTCCTTCGAGAAGCCGTCCGTCTTCAGGTCTTTATCTGAACAAGAGAAGGAAGGAGAGTGAGAACAGAGGCAGTATATGTATGTGTGTCATTGTAAGTGGGAGTGTGTGTGTCTCAGTGTGTGTTTCTCGTGTGTCTCAGTGTGTGTTTCTCTTGTGTCTCAGTGTGTGTATCTCCTGTGTCTCAGTGTGTGTGTCTCAGTGTGTGTGTCTCAGTGTGTGTTTCTCGTGTGTCTCAGTGTGTGTATCTCCTGTGTCTCAGTGTGTGTGTGTTGATTGTGTGGGACTCACGTTTGTTGATGATCCTGTTGAGAATGGTCTGCAGCTCTGCCACACTGATCTCCAGGTCCTGTGCAGAGGAGAGGCAGGGAGAGGCAGGGAGAGACAGCGAGAGACAGGGAGAGACAGGGAGAGTAAGGGAGAGGCAGAAAGAGAGGCAAACAGAGAGAGACAAGGAGAGACAGCGAGACAGGGAGAGACAGAGAGAGACAGGGAGAGACAGCAAGACAGGGAGAGGCAGGGAGAGACAGGGAGAGACAGCGAGACAGGGAGAGACAGGGAGAGGGCTCGTTAGTATCATTGCTTTATTATTATTATTGAGCTGCTGTGCAATCGAATCTGAGGAGAGAGAGGGAAAGAGAGTTACCTCGCCAGCCAGCTGTCTGAAAAGATTCTTAAAGCCTGCATCAATCTGACTCTCATCCAACTCTTTCTGAGAGAGGGAGACAGAGAGAGAAAGAAAGAAAGAGAGAAAGAAAGAAAGAAAGAAAGAGTTAATACAGGACTAATTTGGCACGTCTCACGTTGGGTAAACATTCAAATATTAAAGTCAGTTTCTCACCTCATCCTGGAGCTCAGCTATGATCTTATCATCCATCTCCCTGTAGAGAGAGAGACTTCACCAGTCAGGACAGGATCACCTCGACACCACCCCCCCAGACACCCCAACACCTCGACACCACCCCCAGACACTCCGACACCCCGACACCACCCCCAAGACACCCCGACACAACCCCCCAGACCCTCTCCCTCTCTCACTCACTCTGAGTCGGCATGGGTCTCTGAGAACACTCTCAGTACGAAGTCCCCCTCTTTCTGGGGTTCAAAGGTGGAGGGTACGATGATGTATTCCCCGGCAGGCAGTGTGAATCGGGAGCTGACCTCCCGCAGGTTTATAAAGAGCTCTGAGCGAGCCGTGGAGCCGTGCGTCAGGAAATACTCACGCTTGAGATGAACCCCGGACTGACCTCGATACTGCGGGGAGGAGAGAGGAGAGGGGAGAGGAGAGGGGAGAGGGGAGGGGAGAGAGGAGGAGAGGAGAGAGGGGAGAGGAGAGGAGAGGAGAGAGGAGAGGGGAGGAGAGGGGAGAGGGGAGAGGAGAGGAGAGGAGAGAGGAGAGGAGAGGAGAGGGGAGAGGAGGGAGAGGAGAGAGGAGAGGAGAGGAGAGGAGAGAGGAGAGAGGAGAGGAGAGGAGAGGAGAGAGGAGGGGAGAGGAGAGAGGAGAGGAGAGGAGAGGAGAGGGGAGAGGGGAGGGAAGAGGGGAGGAGAGGAGAGAGGAGAGAGTGGAGAGGGGGAGAGGAGGGGAGGGTTTGTTAACTGTAATGCTTGCAAAACTCAGAGAAATTAATTCACAAAAGCAACAAGGTGTCTGCATGTTGAAGGTTTTAAAGAAGAAAGTGAAGCACATACCTCATCTGGGACCTGAGAGAGAGAGAGAGAGAGAGAGAGAGAGAGAGAGAGAGAGAGAGAGAGAGAGAGAGATCAGTACACTGATATTCAATAACAAGAGACAATAGCTTAAGCCCCTCCCCTAGCCCCGCCCTCACCTCGTACACAGCGAATCCAATGGTCTCCATGTCCTTCCCCTCTTTGCGTTGCTGACGGCGATTCTTCTGCATGAGAGCCACCAGGAAGCTGCAGTCTGACTCCGCCCCCTCACCCTGAGCATTCTGCAGACACACCTTGAACTGCGGATTGATCCAGTACGTGGCTGTGAAAGGGTTAATACAGAGCCCACAGCACAGAGAGTCAGGGCATTGATGTACAGCGACACACACAGAGCCCTGAGATACAGGGCCAGCCCCCCTCCTCTCTCACCGGGGTAGTTCCTGCAGCCTCCCGCGGTGCTGCCCCTCCTCCAGGCTCCGTCGTACAGGGAGGTGTTCCACTTCCGGATCTTCTCCGACTTCAGAGTGTCAGGAGTCAGGTTACAGATCTCCAACCGCGAGAACTCACGCAGGAAATCACTGAAGGACATCCTGTAGGACGCAGAGAGAAAGTCACTGAAACACATCATACAGGACATCACTAAAACATCCTTCAAGACAGAGATCACTGAGGACATCAGATAGACATCCTGTAAGACAGACGGACTCCCAGACAGGCTCTCTGCCAGAGAGACTCTCTCTCAGACTCTCAGGCAGGCTCTCTCTCAGACTCTCAGACAGGCTCTCTCTCAGACTCTCAGGCAGGCTCTCTCTCAGACAGGCTCTCTCTCAGACTCTCAGACAGGCTCTCTCTCAGACTCTCAGGCAGGCTCTCTCTCAGACAGGCTCTCTCTCAGACTCTCAGACAGGCTCTCTCTCAGACTCTCAGACAGGCTCTCTCTCAGACAGACTCTCTCTCAGACTCTCAGACAGGCTCTCTCTCAGACAGGCTCTCTCTCAGACTCTCAGACAGGCTCTCTCTCAGACAGGCTCTCTCTCAGACTCTCAGGCAGGCTTTCTCTCAGACAGGCTCTCTCTCAGACTCACCAGAACTCCCCGTCCTCGCACTTCACTCTCAGCTTGCTCTGCACAGCCGGGTCCACGTAGTTCCATTCCGATGAGCTACAGGAAACACAACACCAGTCACCTTTCTGCCAGATACTGTCCCTCCCACTCCACTCCACTCCACTCCACTCCACTCCACTCCACTCCACCTCCTCTCCCTCTCCCTCTCCCTCTCCCTCTCCCTCTCCCTCTCCACTCCTCCCCCTCTCCTCTCTCTCACTTGTCGCTCCAGGCTCCAGTCCACTCCACCTCTCCCCAGGGGTTCCTGATTCGGACCAGCTTGGTGGGCATCCCTCTGTAGGACACCTGAGGGGTAAGAGAACAAAAATAAAATTAATAACAAAAGAAAGAAAGAAAGAAAGAAAGAAAGAAAGAAAGAAATGTGCCAGCCCCAGGACAGGTCTTGGGCATGTTTCCCCTCTCCCCACCTCTCTCAGGCTGGTCACTGAGTAGGCGTGTCCCTTCACCAGCTTCTTGAACGTCACGGCCTCCATGTCCAGGTTGCTTGTGATCTGCATGAAACAAAAAACAAAGAGTCACACTTCACCCCCCCCCACACCGCACCCCAGCCCCCCCTCCGCACTGCACCCCAGCCCCCCCTCCGCACCGCACCCCAGCCCCCCCTCCGCACCGCACCGCACCCCAGCCCCCCCTCCGCACCGCACCGCACCCCAGCCCCACCTCCGCACCGCACCACACCCCAGCCCCCTCCACACCGCACCCCAGCCCCCCTCCGCACCGCACCGCACCCCAGCCCCCCCTCCGCACCGCACCGCACCCCAGCCCCACCTCCGCACCGCACCCCAGCCCCACCTCCGCACCGCACCCCAGCCCCTCCTCCGCACCGCACCGCACCCCAGCCCCCCCTCCGCACCGCACCCCAGCCCCCCTCCGCACCGCACCCCAGCCCCCCTCCACACCAGTCTGTACTCACGTCGATGGAGCAGCCCAGCAGGGAGCCCCTCTCCAGTGCCTTGAGGATGATGCTGTAGAGATCAGGGGGGGCCTTCCTCAGCTCAAACATCTCCGTCACGCCCCCCGTGAAATCCTCGAACCCCTCGGAGGTGCTGCCCCCCGACAGAGCCTCATAGCACCCGTTCACCCTGCAACACACAGGGAGTGAGACCCCCCGCCCACACACAGGGAGTGAGACCCCCCGCCCACACACAGGGAGTGAGACCCCCCGCCCACACACACAGGGAGTGAGACCCCCCGCCCACACACACAGGGAGTGAGATCCACACACACACACACAGGGAGTGAGACCCCCCCGCCCACACACAGGGAGTGAGACCCCCCGCCCACACACACACACACAGGGAGTGAGACCCCCCACACACACACACACACACAGGGAGTGAGACCCCCCACACACACACACACACACACACACACACACACACACACACACACACACACTCACACTCTCTCTTCCCTCGTTACTCACTTGGCGTATGCTTTCTCCAGCAGAGCGCTCCAAAATTCATTCTTTTCATACGAATGAACGAACAGCAGCTTCCCGTCCTTCACCGGCAGCCTGTCATCAATCACCACGTCCACCCACTCGCCAAACTGCCAGAACTGAGAGAGAGAGAGAGAGACTGGCCATCAACACCCACTATACAGAACTACACTAGCCACAATACAACCCATCACTACAAGAACTACACTAGCCACAATACAACCCATCACTACAAGAACTACACTAGCCACAATACAACCCATCACTACAAGAACTACACTAGCCACAATAAAACCCATCACTACAAGAACTACACTAGCCACAATACAACCCATCACTACAAGAACTACACTAGCCACAATACAACCCATCACTACAAGAACTACACTAGCCACAATACAAACCATCAATACAAGAACTAGAAGGTAGGTACCTGGAAGTGGAAGATGCCTGCGTACTGCTCCTGGAAGCTCTGCCCGTGTGGAACCACGCGATGCAGCACCGTCTCGTTCAGGGTCAGGGAGCCGATGGCGGCGAGCAGCCAGCAGTCCCCCAGCGCTCCCTGGCAGATGTCTGTGCGAGTCGCTCCATCCACAATGAACTGAGGGTTCGAGCAGATCTCCTGCAGGAGAGGAACAGAGAGACGGGCGTGAGGGAGAGCAGAGCACAGCACAGCACAGCAATACAAAACAATACAATACAATACAACACAATACAACAGCACAGCAAAGCACAGAAATACAATACAATACAACACTCTCCCCTCTCCCCTCTCCCCTCGTACTCACGGTGGGTCGTTTCCAGCGCACCCCCTGTGTTTTGGGGGAGCGTGGCCCCAGCTCCTTGAACCCCAGGGAGGGCAGGTCCGCTGGGAAGGTGTCGTCAGTGAAGAGGACCCGGTTCTGGAGGCAGTTCTGTCTCAGAAACTCGAAGTCTTGGTTCATGTACTTCACAGCCTTGTGGTTCTGACCCAATCCATCCTCCCGGTCCCGCAGCATCTGCAAGCGGGCCGCAATCCCAGAGGAGAACACCTCCGCCATGGCAACGCAGCCTCAATGACCAATCACAGAGCACAGCAAAGAGTGCGGGAACCAATCAGAGAGCAGGAGTCCGAGGGAGATCCAATCACAGGGCAGCACGCACATCAGAGACAAATCAGAGAGCAGTCTTACTCACTTTGTAATGTAAATGCTGTCATTAACCCATCTGTTTTGGATTAAGAATGCTGTAGCGTGTCTGAAACATCTCTGTGTCTCTCTCACACACACACACACACAGACAACATGAATTACAGACTCGTTCATACATGCTAGAGCTGATACAATAGAAGCATAGTCACAGCCCTCTCCCTCTCCCTCTCCCTCTCCCTGCTATAATGCAGTGTTGCTGCTGCAGCAGATTTCTGCACAATCAGCACAGTCTTGCAGCTGGGTGTTGCTCGTGTTTAGTTTTCTTGTGAATGTTATCAGGGGAGTCTGTGCAGTGACTGTGTTCCTGTTACTGCCTGACCGCAGGCCCTCAGCAGCCCTTTGATTTCAAAGCCAGTTTCAGCAGGATCGAATCTGTGTTGGCTTTGAGAGAAACCTAAAACCTGAGCCCCACCTTCCCTCCCCTGTTAGCAAAGAGGGGTGTGAGTTTACTCTGGAGTTTCAACAGAGGAGTTGAATTCTGCACAGCAGTGTGATCCAGTCCAGGTTTTACTGCTACCAGCTTGATCAGCCCCTAGTGTGTCTAGCTAACAAGCTCAGGTGTGTCTGATTATTAAACTCCCAGTGAAACCAGGACTGGATCACACTGCTGTGCAGCGGGAGTCTCGTTCCCATCCCTGCAGTGTAGTCCAGCACGGGTGAGTGTGATATAGGAAGTGAATGGATACTAATTTCATGGTAAAGCGCGGAAGGTTGGTTTGCCGTTCTGCACAGTGCGAGTGGGAGCGATGTATACAACACCGCGCAACAATAAACGCGTTACTCCCGGCTTGTATTAAAACAGCGTCCTGTTTGCACTGACAACACTGAACATGTTTACAAATAAAGCACAAGACGAAGCTGACACGGACTACCGAGCTGTGACTAACAGGCGCGGTCTGGTGACAGGTATCCCGTTACACCGCGGCTGAACTCGGGGCTACAGCGCAGGGCCGCGGACTGCGCTTCAGTAAAGACGACTCGGCGTGAAAGTTGCGCATTGCTTGAAAATAATAAATAATACATGGGTTTGAAATGTTATTCTTACTTTAAAATAAAAAAATCTGTGACACGTGCATAGGCTAGTTTGGTTTGTATTTCTGTGATTGTTCTTGCAATAGTTTGAAACTGGAAGACTGTCACCCGCAGCACCGCTTCATCGCGTTTGCAAGAGTCTGCGGTTCTGCAGGAGTATACTGCTGCTGCTGCTGCTGCTGCTGCGCGCATTGGTCCCCGAGTCTTCACAGGACCGCGCTGCGCTGCGGCACAGCGCCCTGCAGTGCTCTCAAGTGTTTAATTAGCTGAGAACAGAAGGCATCGTGCAAACTGCTAGCCCCGGAGCGCAGGGAGTGGCGCATTGAACAAGTCTGCACCCAAACGACCCAGCACACTTCCGTGGTGGAGCCGACAGCACTGCGGGCCAACTTCTCCAACTCCTCACAGTTCACACAAACACGTACATCAAATATATGAATAAACACAGAGAGTTGCTATGCCATCAACATGCTTCAAATACCGCAACTCTTTGTTTTCAGACACATGATCCCTTGAGTACAGCACGAACCAGAGCTTCCTGTTTGCAGAAAATATATCAACCTGACCCGTGTCTGTTCTGTTATGTGCAGAACGGCAATCGAATCTTCCCCGGCTTTACCGTGTAATATATTTACACTGGTCTCGCCTGTCTGATAGCCCCCCTGTGCTGTGCGGCACTGCGGGGGTGGGGTGATTGAAATCCTTATCCTTGCCCCCCCCCCCCCCCCCGGCCAAGCCCACAGAACCGCGCCCACTGACAGAGCCGCGCAGACTGTGTTTAATGCGCGCTGTCTGAATGTTACAAACACGGAGGAATTCTCTCAACGCGAGCGTCTATCGCACAAGCACGAGCCGAGCCCAGCGCGCAGCCAGCTTGCAATAAGGAAGTTAGCTAAAGTACAGTAACTTAAAAAAGCAGGTTTAATTTAGATGCCATTGCAGAACGTGGAAGCATTTAGCGAGGGGGGAGGGCGGTATGCACATTTATATGTATTTCAAGCGCACTGAGGACGTGCTTCTTACATTACAAGGACTTACTTTTATAGATTCGCTTCTGTAGCAGACGGTCGATAGCACTTCCACAGTCATGGTGCGCACGCATTGCATCACTGTGACACAGCTGCTGCTGTTACTATTAAACTGTGTGAAACTAATGCATTCCAAACGCCATTCAAGAATGAGACGGACAAACTCCCCACCGGACTCGGAACACAGCGACCCGACAGAGAGCTTCAGTGCGAATACCAGCCTGTACTCAGCAGCCTCCAGCAAACACGAACACGCTCGACAAACACGACAGAGCCGTGTCGGGACCCTGCTGCCCTGTAACAGCACTGTAGCACGGCGATCATTTACCTGGTTCCTCAGTCTCGGGTCTGAAGTCCCTGAAGTTTTCTCTGTGTGTTTCGCAGGCGCTGTGTCTGTGTTTCGTGTTCCTGTGTTTCGTGTTTCTTGTTTCGCGTTTCTCCTCCCCTCTGATCAAATGAGTTTTTTAATAAATCCAGCCTCCAACAGAATCGACTGAGGCATGGGCGCGCCCCCGCTGCGCACTGCGCCGGCGCGTTGCCCCCCCCCCCCTCCCCCTTCCCCCGGGGACGCGCTTTGTGGGAATTCTAATTCTTTGAATAAGATCCCGTTTCTATCCCTCTTCAAATAGCGAGGGGAGCTGAATTAACCTGCGCGCCCCTTGAACGCAGCTCTCTGTGGCTGCATTAATCACCGCGCCGCTCTGTGATCCGATTGCATCGAAACAGAAACGGAGCCGGAACCCGTACACTCGCTCGCGTCGTTCAGTCCAGAGCTCCTGAGAAACATTAGGAAGCCGCCGCTGAAAGAGACAGGCTTTGTAAAGATAACCCCGCGATCACAGGCAGCGCTGCGCTCGTTGAAGTGATCGCGGCTCTGCATTCAATGTCATTGAGAAACTCTAAACACGCCTTACCGCAGGGTCGAGGCTTCTGTCCCAGAGCTGTCAGGCAGAGAGAGAGCCAGAGAGCCGGGAACAGGAGGGACTTCATCGCGACGGCTTCACAAACACAGACTGGAGACACAGAGCAACAGGCAGAAGATCTGAAACACGCACCCACGGGGACTGAAACACTCCCACACACGCACTCACAGAGGGAGGCAGAGGGCCAGTGCGTCTCTCCTGGATCGGAGCCCGGCTGTTATTATACAAGCTGAATCAGGTGACAGAGGCGAGAGACGGGTTCAAATTCCTCAGGGGTCAAAGACCTCTTGAGCAATTAGATTGAATCTAGATTGAACCCCTTGAATCTCGTTTACAAGCAGGGAGGCGGGTATCGCAGACACAGGCTGTGCACTGCACTGAACCAGCAGCTCCCACTGCACTGCACTGAACCAGCAGCTCCCACTGCACTGCACTGCACTGAACCAGCAAACACACAGACATACACACACACACTGACACACACACACACACAGACACACACACACACACACACACACACACACACACACACACACACACTCATACTTCATAAACCACAACGAATCGATTTTACAGAAGTGAAATAAACACACTGTTAATACATGTATATATATATATATATATATATATATATATATATATATATATATATATATATATATTTATGTAAAGTTTGAGAAAAAGGAAAACTGCTGTGTACCAAAATGATCAATAAGAAAAAAGAAAAGAGAGAAAAGGATATTTCAGGTCCTTAAAAAGGTAGAATGATTGATTACAAATCAATTATCAGGACGTTTCGGACTACAAGTCCTTCATCGGCTGAATACAAAAAATCAAAACAGTGCTTTAAGAAGCTGATAAAAAACAAACAAGTCGTCTTATAAAGAAAATTCCAGAATGATGACGATGATGATGATGATGACGATGACGATGACGATGACGATGACGATGATGATGATGATGATGATGACGATGACGATGACGATGATGATGATGATGATGATGATGATGACGATGATGACGATGACCTCAGAATAGAATGTTCATTCCAAATGGCTCCAAAGTGCCTGGTTTGAAAATAAGTTCGCATTCCTTTTGCTTCCTGACAGCATTAGTTCCACAGCATTGAACCATCCCTCAGATTGTGATGTCTTCTATCGTGTGTTCGTTTCTGTTAAAATGTCTGGCGACAGGACAGGTAGAGGATGTTCATTCCTATACTTCTCAGATGCTCCACGAAGCGATCAGACAGGCGGCGTTTTGTTTCACTGATCTATAGCTTCAGTTACATCTGATGCAGCCGATGCAATATCCTATTCCTTTACTAATGAAAGTAAAAATATCAGGGATAGTAAATGAGGGTTTTGCTCCCTTAACTACTGTGTTGCTGTGAATGTATTTACAAGCAGCACAGCGTGACCTATTGCACGGACACGTACCCTTAAGATTGGGTCGAGTGTTACTGTGATCCAGAAGCTCTCTTAGATTTGTGTCTCTTCTGTATGACATTAGAGGAGGGTTATTGAAAATAGGAGCTGTAGAAGGATGCTTGAAGACTGCGCAAATTTCTTTGTATGATGTGTTGTACTTTTTTGGTCATAGGATGATATGTAAGAACAAGGGGAATACGGTTGTTGGTATTCTGTGTTTTGGTTTTGTACAAGGCATCCTTTCTGTTTATTGTCGATACTCTTAACTGAGCTTCTCTAAGTATAGTGTCTGGAAAACCACAGTTTCTGAAAAATGCACACGTGTCATGTGTTTTATTCAAATAAATATATATATATATATATATATTATATATACTGCGTGATATATAATATACTGCGTGATATATAATAATATACTGCGTGATATATATTATACTGCGCAGTTCAGGGAAGCACACGACGCCGTTTCTAATCCGGGCTGCTTCAGCTGTCGTTGAAGACCGGAGACGATGCTAAACACAGTCGTTCAACACCAACAAGTGCCGATTGGCCACGCTCGGAGGAGATTCTTATTCTGATTGGTTCTCTGGCGTGGTTGCCAAGATCTAATTGGCCGGTGTGTTAAAATGCGTTATTCCAATTGGTCCGCGTCAAGCTGTTCTTTTTGCGGTATCAGAATTTCGGTGCGCAGCGTCCCACCAATCAGAGGCCGACACGGACTCCCGTTGACTTACAATAGGCCAGGGTGGGAGAGGGGTAACGGCGATGCGACTTATTATAAAAGAAGCGATAACAGAAAATCTGAAGTTAAATAAACCACGCGAAGGTGTTTATATAGGAATAAAAAAAACAAAACAAGAACGCTGAAATCTGTTGAAACCGAAGCGAACGTTAAAAACTGTTTTCATTTGCATTCGTGGCTGGCTGCTGCGTGTTGGTACAGTCCGACAAGCGGCGCTTTCATTGCAAAGAGGGGAGCGCGGTTCATGAAAACATCAAACAAACAGAGAAGAGCGGGGAATTCATTTTATACACCGAGAGGAAAAAAAACAACAGTTTTTATTTAGCAATATTCAAACTGAGGCCGTAGGTTAAAAACGTAAGGATTCATTTAATACATATTTCGTATGCAGCGTTGGTTCGTCCCATACCGGAAGTGAGGTGTCCTTCCAGGATCTGTGGCGTGAAAATAAACTGGTGGAAGACGGAAAGGGAGAAGAAAACCCAGTGAAACCAGTACAAACTAACGGGACTGGAGCATCTGAACCAGTCACACGTGTGTTTACCAGTGACCCAGGGACGACTAGGAGGTGAGCTGACCGGGGAGAGGGGCCTGCAGCGGGCTGGAAAATCGGTAAGTACCGTCTGTACTCCGGAGCGTGATGTGTGCGGCACCGGCGCAGCACCGACCAGTAACACCAGTATAGCTTTGTGCAGTCAGCCCAGTCTACATAGCTAAGCATGTGAACAGTACTGGCAAGGACGTTCAGACATCCGTCAGCAGTCTTATATACAGTGAAATCAAGTTTAAAATGTACGGAAACCGCGACACCAGTAATGTGGCATCATGTTAGTGTCGTTATTATTAGGATTGTATCTTTTGTAATATTTGTTGTAGTGCGTTTATTTGGAGAGATTGGAAGTGTCGGCCGGTCAGTGATGCGTTTTTATTTCCATTTCAGTACATATAGACAGCTCTCATATTTAACGAACCCGCCACACAGCCTGCCTTGGCCGAAGTGCGCCATTATTGTTACTGCCGAAGAGACCCGAATGAAACGCTGCCGTGCTGAGGCGTGTCCGGCAAACTCTGTGGCGTTCATTTATTATGAGTTTATTTAGCAGACGCCTTTATCCAAGGCTTACAGAGACTAGGGTGTGTGAACGATGCATCAGCTGCAGAGTCACTTACAAATACGTCTCACCCGAAAGACGGAGCACAAGGAGGTGAAGTGACTTGCTCAGGGTCACACAGTGAGTCAGTGGCTGAGGTGGGATTTGAACCGGGGACCTCCTGGTTACAAGCCCCCTTTATTTAACCACTGAACCACACTGCCTCCTCATTTATTCAGTTTAACGACTCCACGAGAAAAAGGAGACAAACTCGTATAATCCGCTTTGATTGCGTTCCAGTGAATCGTGAAACAACAGTGTTGGAAGGAAAGAAAGTGTTTTGTTAAACGCCTCTGGAGTTTAGGTAGATTGAGCTGCATGGCTGATCTCCCGTCTCTATTACAGTAATTCCACGCCCACACACACTCTCTGCAGATTTAGCGTCTGGTGCACGGCAGGCACGTCATATAATGCACCTCAAAACTAGAGAAACCAAATAGCTTTTTTTCTTTTTTTGGGGGGGGGGGGGGGGAGAGCTTTACTTTGTACAACTTGGTTAACTAGAAAAAAATGTGAGTGCGTTTAATACAGGGGTGAGTGTGTGAGTCTGTGTGTGTGTGTGTCAGTGTGAAATGAAATCGTGGTTTTGATGACAGCAGCACTGTCTTACCTCCACGTAGACCCCTGGCTTCCCTATAATCTAATTGCTATGCCTAAAGATATTGAATAGGAAACACTAAGGCCTGTGACTGTCCTGTGGAAAACATTGAACTGTGCCCTGTTACAGCCTCCGTTCAGTCTGCTGCACTTGTCTGTTGACTAACTGTAGAACTCATGCGCTGCGTCTCTCTCTCTCTCTCTCTCTCTCTCTCTCTCTCTCTCCATCTCTCCCCCCTCTCTCTCTCCCCTCCCTCCCTCTCTCTCTCCCCCTCTCTCTCTCCCTCTCTCTTTCTCTCTCCCCCTCTCTCCCGTCTCTCTCTCTCTCTCAGCTTTCCCCCTTGTGCGTTGCTGTGCCATGGTTCGAGCCATGGTGGTCACAGCCACGAGCCTGGCTCTCACCACAGCCGTGGTCGCCCACGCCTACTACCTGAAGCACCAGTTCTACCCCACCGTGGTGTACCTCACCAAGTCCAGCCCCAGCATGGCAGTGAGTATCCACAGGGGGGCGCTCTCTTTACGTCGTGTGCCCTCCTCTGTGCTGTAATGTTTACGGGGCCCCCTGCTGTACAATAAGCTGTATACACTGCACTGTGAGAGCGCCCCCTCCTGTATAATAATCTCTCTCTCTCTCTCTCTCTCTCTCTCTCTCTCAGGTGCTGTATATCCAGGCCTTTGTGCTCGTCTTCCTGCTTGGGAAGTTCATGCGCAAAGTATTCTTCGGACAGCTCCGCGCTGCTGAGATGGAGGTAGGGGGGCTGGGTCTGCGCTCGGACCATATTCTGTGTGTGTGTGTGTGTGTCTCTCTCTCTCTCTCTCTCTCTCTCAGCACCTGATTGAGCGTTCCTGGTACGCAGTGACAGAGACGTGTGTGTCTCTCTCTCTCTCTCTCTTCTCTCTCTCTCTCTCTCTCTCTCTCTCTCTCAGCACCTGATTGAGCGTTCCTGGTACGCAGTGACAGACGTGTGTGTCGCTCTCTCTCTCTTCTCTCTCTCTCTCTCTCTCAGCACCTGATTGAGCGTTCCTGGTACGCAGTGACAGAGACCTGTCTTGCCTTCACGGTGTTCAGGGACGATTTCTCTCCTCGCTTCGTGGGGCTCTTCACCCTCCTCCTCTTCCTCAAGTGCTTCCACTGGCTGGCGGAGGACCGCGTCGACTTTGTGAGTCCAGAGAACCCAAGAGCCCTAGAACCCTAGAACCTTAGAACCATTGAGCCCTAGAACCCTAGAGCCTTAGAACCCTAGAACCCAGAGGACTCTGAGTAAAGCTGTGAATTCCCATTTAATAGATTCTATGGGACTGATTTTGATGATTTGAGGTGTTCATGTTTCCCAGTGCAGGCAATAAACAGTTACACTCAGGACATTTACAGCAAAACATCTAGTGAAAAACAGGGTGGGGGGTGAGGGGTGAGGGGTGAGGGGTGAGGGCAGGGGGGTGAGGGCAGGGGGGTGAGGGGTGAGGGGTGAGGGCAGGTGGGGGTGGTGGGTGAGGGCAGGGGGGTGGGGGGTGAGGGCAGGGGGGTGGGTGAGGGTGGTTGGTGGGGGGTGGGTGGTGAGGGGTGAGCGCATGTGGGGTTGGTGGGTGAGGGCAGGGAGGGGGGTGAGGGCAGGGGGGGCGGGTGAGGGGTGAGGGCAGGGGGGTGGGTGGTGAGGGGTGAGGGGTGAGGGGTGAGGGGTGAGGGCAGGTGGGGGTGGTGGGTGAGGGCAGGGAGGGGGGTGAGGGCAGGGGTGCGGGTGAGGGGTGAGGGCAGGGGGGTGGGTGGTGAGGGGTGAGGGGTGAGGGCAGGTGGGGGTGGTGGGTGAGCGCAGGGGGGGTGCGTTTCCAGAGTCTGGTTTGGAGCACTACGGGCTCCTGCCTGCAATGTGTGTCTCACCGTCTCTCTGTTTTTGTTTCAGATGGAGAGGAGCCCAAACATCTCCTTCCTGTTCCATTTCAGGGTTGTCAGTGAGTGATTAGCAAACATTATTATTATTATTATTATTATTATTATTATTATTATTATTTACTTATTTGTACCTGATTGGAACCCAGGCCTCCAGAGGAAGGTGAAAGGCAGGAATGAGAGGCTGGTGAATTCTGTCTGTCTGTCTGTGTGTCTGTGTCTGTCTGTGTGTCTGTGTCTGTCTGCCTGTCTGTCTGTGTGTCTCTGCCTGCCTGTCTGTCTGTGTGTGCCTGTCTGTCTGTCTGTCTGTGTGTCTCTGCCTGTATGTGTGTCTCTGTCTGTGTGTGTCTCTGTCTGTGTGTGTCTCTGTCTGTCTGTCTGTCTGTCTGTGTGTCTCTGTCTGTCTGTCTGTCTGTGTCTGCCTGCCTGTCTGTCTGTGTCTGCCTGTCTGTCTGTGTGTCTCTGCCTGTGCCTGTCTCTGCCTGCCTGTCTGTCTGTGTGTCTCTGCCTGTGCCTGTCTCTGCCTGTCTGTCTGTCTGTGTCTGCCTGTCTGCCTGTCTGTCTGTCTGTCTGTCTGTGTGTGTCTGCCTGTCTGTCTGCACCCTCTAACCCTCCTCCCTCCAGCTGTATCATTTGAACTCCGTCTGAAACCACAGGAAGGGGTTTTGCATGAAGAGGCTAAAAATCACCCAGCCCCCCCCCCACCCCCGACAACCAGACTTCCGCAGTGAAACAGCAGCTGTGAGAACGCAGCGCTGTGATGCGCAGTGCGAGGGCGGGAGGAGCCGCTGCTGTGTGCGGGGCGGGGGGGGCGGGGGGGGCGGGGGGGGGGGCAAGTCCTGGTCTTCAATTTCAATTCCCAATTCCAAACTGCGCTGGATATTCAGCTGCGTGCTTCTCGTGCTGAATTGCAATCCTGTGCTGTTTATTATTTATTTATTTTTTCCCCTCCTATTGTTTTTTTTATCTGCTGGGATCATTATGAGTCAAAGCATTCTCACTGTTACACTGCAAAGCACTTCTGAAAAGACTCCTCAAGGCTGATTGTGTGGAAGTGAGGTGCGGATCAAGCTAAAAACGACTCTCCCTCTCCCCAGCTCTGATGGCCCTGCTGGCCACGCTGGACTTCGTGTTTGTGACTCACGCCTGTCACAGCATCATGACTCGAGGAGCCTCGGTGCAGCTCGTCTTCGGGTTCGAGGTACGAGGCTCAGTGTGTGGAGTCTTCATCTCCCCGTGTGTGTGTGTCTCTGTGTTCACCTCTCTGTTTTTAATCTCTCTCTCTCTCTCCAGTATGCTATCCTGATGACGATGGTACTGACGACCTTCATCAAATACTTCCTGCACACCCTCGACCTGCAGAACGACAACCCGTGGGAGAACAAGGCCGTGTACATGCTGTACACTGAGCTGTTCACAGGTACAGAGAGAGAGACACACGGGGAGAGCGAGGCCGTGTACATGCTGTACACTGAGGGCGGTGTGTGTGTGTGTGTGTGTGTGTGTGTGTGTGTGTGTGTGTGTGTGTGTGTCTCTCGCTCCGCCTCGCTTCTCTCTCACTCTATCTCGCTTGTGTGTTTCAGGATTCATCAAGGTGCTTCTCTACATGGCCTTCATGACCATCATGATCAAGGTGCACACCTTCCCTCTCTTTGCTATCCGGCCCATGTACCTGGCCATGAGGTAAGAGACCCCTTCCCCTAACCCTACCCCAGCCCTGAGGCGAGCAGCCCAGCGTTTGGGCTAGTGCCTTCAACGCTCGTTGTTGGAGCGTCCCCTTTTGTCAAAGGCTCTATATAACCCTGTTCCGTCTCCACAGGCAGTTCAAGAAAGCCGTGACGGACGCGGTCATGTCAAGAAGAGCCATCCGCAACATGAACACGCTGTGAGTACCGGGCTCGGGGCGGGAGTCTCGGAGCCCCCGGGGCTCGGGGCGGGAGTCTCGGAGCCCCCGGGGCTCGGGGCGGGAGTCTCGGAGCCCCCGGGGCTCGGGGCGGGAGTCTCGGAGCCCCCGGGGCTCGGGGCGGGAGTCTCGGAGCCCCCGGGGCTCGGGGCGGGAGTTTATTTTAATTTTTTTAACCCTGTCCTCCCCAGGTACCCGGACGCCACGCCGGAGGAGCTGCAGGCCACGGATAATGTGTGCATCATCTGCAGGGAGGAGATGGTGACGGGAGCCAAGAGGCTGCCCTGCAACCACATCTTCCACAGCAGGTGAGGAGAGTGCAGGCCTGGGGAGCGTCCCTCCCGTCCCACTCTCTGTCTCCGCCCCTCTCTCTCTCTCACTGGTACTGGTTTCTCTCTGTCTCTCTCTCTCTGTCTTTCTCTCTCATTGTACTGGTTTCTCTGTGTCTCTCTCTCTCATTGTACTGGTTCCTATCTGTCTCTCTCATTGTACTGGTTTCTCTGTGTCTCTCTCTCATTGTACTGGTTTCTCTGTGTCTCTCTCTCATTGTACTGGTTCCTATCTGTCTCTCTCATTGTACTGGTTTCTCTGTGTCTCTCTCTCATTGTACTGGTTTCTATCTGTCTCTCTCACTGTACTGGTTTCTCTCACTGTACTGGTTTTTCTCCTCTCCCAGTTGCCTGCGTTCCTGGTTCCAGCGCCAGCAGACCTGCCCCACGTGTCGGATGGACGTGCTTCGTGCCGCGCTGCCCAATCAGACGCAGGCTCCACCCCCTGCGCAGCAGCCAGCCCCGCCCCCTCCCCAGCACCAACCGGCGCCCCCGCCAGCCAACAGTGAGTACCCCCAAAATAACACGGCACCCCGAAATACCAACCCAAAACAGCACCCCTGAAATAGCCCTGCCCCGTCCGCTCTGTGTGTGTCCCTGCCTCCTGCTCCGTGTGACGGTGCGCCCCTGTTTCCTGTCCTGCAGTGCCTCAGGGAATGATGCCTCCCTTCCCTCCTGGGATGTTTCCTTTCTGGGGACCGTTCCCTGCCGCGGCCCCCCCTGCAGGGCCCCCCAACGCAGCGCAGACCCCCCCTGAGACCACCCAGCCTTCCGGAGCAGGTGAGGATTTATACTGAGACTCGCTCACTCACTCACTCACTCGCGCACACTGGTGAGAACACAGCATTGCAATAGAGGTCTCTCTCACACTCCTCTCTCTCTCAGCTCCCGCTGGTCCCAGTACCTCTCGGCCCGGCCAGACTGGGCAGGAGGCTCCTCCCAGCGGTGCTATCCCAGCATTCCCCTTCTCCTTCCCTCCTCCCTTCCCATCAGCCCCCTGGATGGGCATGCCGCCGCCTCCCCCCTTCGGTGAGTACAGCCGACGAGAGTGTGTGTGTGTGTGTGTGTGTGTGTGTGAGTGTGTGTGTGTGTCTCTCTCTCTCTCTCTCTCTCTCTCTCTCGCGTGTGTTAACCCTGCTCTCTCTCTCTCTCTCTCTCTCTCTCTCTCTCTCTCTCTCTCTCTCTCTCTCTCTCTCTCTCTCTCGTGTGTTAACCCTGCTCTCCCTCTCCCTCTCCCTCTCTCTCTCTCTCTCTCTCGCGTGTGTTAACCCTGCTCTCTCTCTCTCTCTCTCTCTCTCTCTCTCTCTCTCTCTCTCTCTCTCTCTCTCTCTCTCTCTCTCTCTCTCTCTCTCTCTCGCGTGTGTTAACCCTGCTCTCTCTCTCTCTCTCTCTCTCTCTCTCTCTCTCTCTCTCTCTCTCTCTCTCTCTCTCTCTCTCTCTCTCGCGTGTGTTAACCCTGCTCTCCCTCTCCCTCTCCCTCTCTCTCTCTCTCTCTCTCTCTCTCGCGTGTGTTAACCCTGCTCTCTCTCTCTCTCTCTCTCGCGTGTGTTAACCCTGCTCTCTCCCTCCCTGTGCAGGGATGCCCTCCGTGCCGCTGCCCCCTGCTGGTTTCTCCGGTCTCTCGGAGGCAGAGCTGAGGTTGATGGAGGGTCACGAGCGCAGGAACCTGGAGGCACGTCTGCAGACTCTTCAGAACATCCACACCCTGCTGGACGCGGCCATGCTGCAGATCAACCAGTACCTGAGCGTGCTGGCCACCATGGGGTACGACAAACCAGGCAGACCAGTGTAACCAGTATAGATTCACTGGCAGTGGCAAGACCTCGCAGCTGAAGCAGCCACAGTCTCTGTGAGAATGTGTCTCTGTTTATTCCTGGTCTTTTTGTGTGTCTTCATACCTGTGATCGTGTCTCTGTGCTGTTCAGCCCCCCCAGGCCTGCCCCCCCCAGCACAGACCCAGCCGAGGGGTCTGACCGCGAGACATCGCCCCCTGCAGGAGCCTCCGGGAACACGGCAGAGACCCCACACGTGGAGAGCGGTGAGTCATACCAGACAGGCCACAGGAGGGTGCTAGAGGGGGAGGAATACCAGGATGAGCCACAAGAGGGTGCTAGAGGGGGAGGAATACCAGGATGAGCCACAAGAGGGGGCAAGAGAGGGGAGGAATACCAGGATGAGCCACAAGAGGGGGTTAGAGGGGGGAGGAATACCAGGATGAGCCACAAGAGGGTGCTAGAGGGGGGAGGAACACCAGGATGAGCCACAAGAGGGTGCTAGAGAGGAGAGGAATACCAGGATGAGCCACAAGAGGGTGCTAGAGAGGAGAGGAATACCAGGATGAGTCCCAAGAGGGTGCTAGAGAGGAGAGGAATACCAGGATGAGTCCCAAGAGGGAGCTAGAGGGGGAGGAATACCAGGATGAGCCACAAGAGGGGGCTAGAGGGGGAGGAATACCAGGATGAGCCACAAGAGGGGGCTAGAGGGGGGAGGAACACCAGGATGAGCCACAAGAGGGTGCTAGAGAGGAGAGGAATACCAGGATGAGCCACAAGAGGGTGCTAGAGAGGAGAGGAATACCAGGATGAGTCACAAGAGGGAGCTAGAGGGGGGAGGAATACCAGGATGAGCCACAAGAGGGAGCTAGAGGGGGGAGGAATACCAGGATGAGTCACAAGAGGGAGCTAGAGGGGGGAGGAATACCAGGATGAGTCCCAAGAGGGAGCTAGAGGGGGAGGAATACCAGGATGAGCCACAAGAGGGGGCTAGAGGGGGGAGGAATACCAGGATGAGCCACAAGAGGGGGCTAGAGGGGGGAGGAATACCAGGATGAGTCACTAGAGGGGGGAGGAATACCAGGATGAGCCACAAGAGGGGGCTAGAGAGGGGAGGAATACCGGGATAGGGCCAGTGTAATGTACTCAGACAGGAGGATGCTGTTTAAATAGAGCTGACAGTTTTCAGATGATTAGTAGTAATAACAGTGGTTCTTGTTGGTTCATATTTTATTTGCTATTTCTGTGTCTGTCTCCTCAGGCGGGGAGCTGGAAGGGGCTGTGGGGTTCTCCCCCCCTCCCCCCGACTCCACCACTGTGGGAGAGGAGGAGGAAGGGGAGGAGGAGGAGGGGGTGCCGAGCACAGCCGAGCTGCGAAGGAGACGACTGTGCAAACTGGAGACCACGGCGCCCCCTGCTGAACACTGACACCTACTGCAGCACAGCCCTCACTCTCGCTCTCACTCTCTCTCTCTCTGTCTCTCTCCGGCAACCCTGAATTCAGAGCTTTTCAATCCCAATTCTACAGATAAAACTTTTTTAGTCAGTAAAGCAGACAGATGTGGGTTTTTTTTTTTCAGTTTCTTGGGTTCAGGATCTCAAAGCCGCTTGTTCCAGTCTGAACTCGGCTCTCTGGGGCGTCAAAAGAAATATCAGACAGACTCTGATATACTGAGGGTTAGAAAAACACTCTCTGGAAACTGTGGAGAGGAGAGCTGAGGGGGAGAGAGAAATAGAGGGAGGAGGAGGGAGAGAGAAAGGAGGTTAAGACGAGGGTGGGATAGAAATATGAGGGGGGGGTAAGGAATATGAATTAGTAGGAGAGAGAGGAAAGGGGAGTGTGTCTGTCCCCCCCCCTTCATGTTACAAGGGGTCTGGGGCAGGTGGGATCACCTCACCCCCCCCTGCCCCCCCAGTTGATATTTTTGTGTTCTATATTTTTGGGGGAGTGATTTAATTTCTGAATTTGCATTTTGAACACTTTTTTTTTTTTTTTTTTTGGGAGTTTAGTTTGAATTAAAGAAAGTGGAAAGGGGGGGGGGTCTGATTTATTTAATTTGTAAATATTGTATAAAAAGTTTTAATAGAAGGAACTGTACATACTGCAGAATAAACCTTGCATTCAATCAAACCAGCGAATTGTCTTCAAGATGCAGAATAGACTCTGAATCCCATCCCTCGCGATTACACCGCAGCGTTACTAACAGACTGGTCTCTGAATCCCGTCCCTCGCGATTACACCGCAGCGTTACTAATAGACTGGTCTCTGAATCCCGTCCCTCGCGATTACAGCGCAGCGTTACTAACAGACTGGTCTCTGAATCCCGTCCCTCGCGATTACACCGCAGCGTTACTAATAGACGGGTCTCTGAATCCCGTCCCTCGCGATTACAGCACAGCGTTACTAACAGACTGGTCTCTGAATCCCGTCCCTCGCGATTACACCGCAGCGTTACTAATAGACTGGTCTCTGAATCCCGTCCCTCGCGATTACACCGCAGCGTTACTAATAGACTGGTCTCTGAATCCCGTCCCTCGCGATTACACCGCAGCGTTACTAACAGACTGGTCTCTGAATCCCGTCCCTCGCGATTACACCGCAGCGTTACTAACAGACTGGTCTCTGAATCCCGTCCCTCGCGATTACACCGCAGCGTTACTAATAGACTGGTCTCTGAATCCCGTCCCTCGCGATTACACCGCAGCGTTACTAACAGACTGGTCTCTGAATCCCGTCCCTCGCGATTACAGCGCAGCGTTACTAATAGACTGGTCTCTGAATCCCGTCCCTCGCGATTACACCGCAGCGTTACTAACAGACTGGTCTCTGAATCCCGTCCCTCGCGATTACACCGCAGCGTTACTAACAGACTGGTCTCTGAATCCCGTCCCTCGCGATTACAGCGCAGCGTTACTAATAGACTGGTCTCTGAATCCCGTCCCTCGCGATTACAGCGCAGCGTTACTAACAGACTGCTCTCTGAATCCCGTCCCTCGCGATTACACCGCAGCGTTACTAACAGACTGGTCTCTGAATCCCGTCCCTCGCGATTACAGCGCAGCGTTACTAACAGACTGGTCTCTGAATCCCGTCCCTCGCGATTACAGCGCAGCGTTACTAACAGACTGGTCTCTGAATCCCGTCCCTCGCGATTACACCGCAGCGTTACTAACAGACTGGTCTCTGAATCCCGTCCCTCGCGATTACACCGCAGCGTTACTAACAGACTGGTCTCTGAATCCCGTCCCTCGCGATTACACCGCAGCGTTACTAATAGACTGGTCTCTGAATCCCGTCCCTCGCGATTACACCGCAGCGTTACTAACAGACTGGTCTCTGAATCCCGTCCCTCGCGATTACACCGCAGCGTTACTAACAGACTGGTCTCTGAATCCCGTCCCTCGCGATTACACCGCAGCGTTACTAACAGACTGGTCTCTGAATCCCATCCCTCGCGATTACACCGCAGCGTTACTAACAGACTGGTCTCTGAACCCCGTCCCTCGCGATTACACCGCAGCGTTACTAACAGACTGCTCTCTGAATCCCGTCCCTCGCGATTACAGCGCAGCGTTACTAACAGACTGGTCTCTGAATCCCGTCCCTCGCGATTACAGCGCAGCGTTACTAACAGACTGGTCTCTGAATCCCGTCCCTCGCGATTACAGCGCAGCGTTACTAACAGACTGGTCTCTGAATCCCGTCCCTCGCGATTACAGCGCAGCGTTACTAACAGACTGGTCTCTGAATCCCGTCCCTCGCGATTACAGCGCAGCGTTACTAACAGACTGGTCTCTGAATCCCGTCCCTCGCGATTACAGCGCAGCGTTACTAACAGACTGGTCTCTGAATCCCGTCCCTCGCGATTACAGCGCAGCGTTACTAACAGACTGGTCTCTGAATCCCGTCCCTCGCGATTACACCGCAGCGTTACTAACAGACTGGTCTCTGAATCCCGTCCCTCGCGATTACAGCGCAGCGTTACTAACAGACTGGTCTCTGAATCCCGTCCCTCGCGATTACAGCGCAGCGTTACTAACAGACTGGTCTCTGAATCCCGTCCCTCGCGATTACAGCGCAGCGTTACTAACAGACTGGTCTCTGAATCCCGTCCCTCGCGATTACAGCGCAGCGTTACTAACAGACTGGTCTCTGAATCCCGTCCCTCGCGATTACAGCGCAGCGTTACTAACAGACTGGTCTCTGAATCCCGTCCCTCGCGATTACACCGCAGCGTTACTAACAGACTGGTCTCTGAATCCCGTCCCTCGCGATTACAGCGCAGCGTTACTAACAGACTGGTCTCTGAATCCCGTCCCTCGCGATTACAGCGCAGCGTTACTAATAGACTGGTCTCTGAATCCCGTCCCGAAAAAGCTGATCAGGTGATTAAAAGTGAAGCCTTGAACCGCCATTGCAGGTTGGGGCACAGCTGCTCGACTAGACCAAGAGAAATAAAAATTAACACTTCGGTTCAAATTTTGAGGTTAATTTAAAAAAATCCTACGTTTCTTTGACACGAACCACTGACCAGAAAAAAAATAAAAAAACGCCTGTTTGTGTTGAACCATAAAAGTCAAACAGATAACTTCGCAGAAATAGAGCATACGTCATGAACGCTCAAGGAGCGCTGTGATTATTATTATTTCTATCTATTATTATTATTATTTATTTCTTAGCAGACACTCTTATCCAGGGCAACTTACAGTCGTAAACAAAAAACACATTTCAAGAATAACCCCTGAGCCCGCATCGAACACGATATCCAAGCTGATGAGATCTCAGACAGAGGCATCGCACAGCGCAGCGCCACAGGCTGCCCTTCCTAACATGGCGGCGGGTACGTGTCTGAAACCGCAGTCCGTGATCACGTGGCATCAGGCTGAACAGTCATTGGCTGCGGCGCTTCCTTTTGAAATTTGAATCTTTTCAAAACGAATCAAACCAACGCGCGCCGAGGAGACGAGCGAGCGAGCGCGCGCGAGGTCTCGAGCGGGAGGAGCGCCGTCTGGCGAGCGGAGGAGTGAAGGTCTGATTGATCTCTATTGAATCTGACGTGCCGGGAAAACAACCGTTACTAATACATGGAAACAAACAAAACAAAACAAAGAAATAAATAAAAAAAAGTGTGTCATTAAATTCAAAAGTCACAGTTTAAAAACTGGAGCGGGTGTCAGTTTCCTCTCAAGTAACGCGGAGCTTCACAGCGAGTAGAGGATGGGTCGAGTACAACAATACACGACAAAATTAAAAAAGTGAGTGTCACATTTTTCATAATTAATTCAATATATATATATATATATATATATATATATATATATATATATATATATATATATATATAATTGTGTGTGTGTGTGTTTAAAATGGACCCAAGTGAATTTGAGAGATACACTATGTTGTATATTATAAAAATAAAAACTGATATTGAACAGGACATTAAATAGTTTTTAAATTTTAAATGGATCAAGCGCGGTGTTTAAAAGGTTCAGCCCGTGTTTAAACTCTAGTTTCAGTGAAACTAAAAACAAATACGTTGTGTTTTTGAATCTGTCGAGAGTTTATTTCACAGTAAGTAAGGGGTTGTGTTCCGCTAGGCGGCAGTAAAGCAGCACACTTCACTTGTAAAAGTTTTAGCGAAATAAACGCGTGTCTGTATTTTAAGAGAAGGTCGCCCTCCAGTTGTGATCGGAGGGAGGGAGGGAGCGGCGGACGGTTTGAAACGCGGCAGGTTTGGTTTCTTTTAAACACAGCGGCTGTGTTTCTGTTTTTATTATTTCGGAGCGCCGTGCGGGAGTTCGTAACGTCATGAAACTTCGTTTTTAAATAAAGCGCCGGCACGCGTAGCAAACGCAATCTGTGTGTTTAAAACAAACAAACAAACCGACTCTTTTTTTTTCCTGGCTGTTATTTTTGTATTAAAACGTTTATTCGTGTAATAATCTCGGGTGGATGGGTGACAGGAGGAGGGGAGACCGGGCGCAGACCCCCGTGAGACGCTCATCTCGTTTGCGGGAGATCTCTGTCACGGCCGAGGAGGTGAGTACAGGACCAGTGTACATCTACCAGGGGGACGTTTTATCAGTTATAAAATATTAATAATAATAATAATAATAATAATAATAATAATAATAATAATCAAGTCAGCCATACCGTTCCGTAACCTTTACCGACTTGAATGAAGTCAGGTCTGAAACACGTTACGTGCATTGCTGTTTATGCTATTTTGAAGATTGTTTGAGGCAGGATGTGGGTACTTTGGAGTAATTCGTGGCTACTTTGGGGGTACTTTAGGGTACTTTGTGGTTACTTGGGGTTACTTTGTGGTTACTTGGGGTTACTTTGGGGTACTTTGGTGTTACTTTAGGGTACTTTGTGGTTACTTTGGGATACTTTGTGGTTACTCTGGGGTTACTTTGTGGTTACTTGGGGTTACTTTAGGGTACTTTGGGGTACTTTGGGGTTACTTTGGGGGTACTTTGCGGGTACTTTGGGGGTACTTTGTGGTTACTTTGGGGGTACTTGGGGTTACTTTGTGGTTACTTGGGGTTACTTTGGGGTACTTTGGGGTACTTTGGGGGTACTTTAGGGTACTTTGTGGTTACTTTGGGATACTTTGTGGTTACTTTGGGGTACTTTGGGGTTACTTTGGGGGTACTTTGGGGGTACTTTGTGGTTACTTTGGGGGTACTTGGGGGCACTCTGTGGTTACTTGGGGGTACTTTGTGGTTACTTTGGGGGTACTTGTGGGCACTCTGTGGTTACTTGGGGGTACTTTGTGGTACTTTGGGGGTACTTGGGGGCACTCTGTGGTACTCGGGGGCAGTGTGTGGGAGCGGATTAGGAAGCGTGCTGCTGGGTGGTAATGAAGCGATTCTCTCTCTACCCAGGCGGTGTCGGCGGTCTCTTACCCGGCGCCCCTGGGAGCGGAGGAGTGGAGGGAACTGCAGCCGCGGAGAAGCATCCGAGCGCATCGGAGCGGGGATCCCGACCCTGAACCGGAGGGAGCCGGCCGGCACGGCACCAGAACCGGGACCAGCGACAGGGTCCAGCTGGAGGCACGGCTTGGGGTAGATTCATTCATTTTAAATGATGGGATTCACGCTTGAGCAGTACATTTAAAAAAGTTAAAAAAAAAAAAAAAACATTGAGAGAAGTTTTGTTTTGTGTGTGTTTGTTGTTGAGTTTCTGAAGTTTTGTTTTGGGGGTGTTTGTTGTTGAGTTTCTGAAGTTTTGTTTTGTGTGTGTTTGTTGTTGAGTTTCTGAAGTTTTGTTTTGGGTGTGTTTGTTGTTGAGTTTCTGAAGTTTTGTTTTGGGTGTGTTTGTTGTTGAGTTTCTGAAGTTTTGTTTTGGGTGTGTTTGTTGTTGAGTTTCTGAAGTTTTGTTTTGGGTGTGTTTGTTGTTGAGTTTCTGAAGTTTTGTTTTGGGTGTGTTTGTTGTTGAGTTTCTGAAGTTTTGTTTTGTGTGTGTTTGTTGTTGAGTTTCTGAAGTTTTGTTTAGTGTGTGTTTGTTGTTGAGTTTCCGAAGCTCGTTTCAGTGTTTCTAAGTGGATTGTTCTGGGAGATGCTCGACGGGTCGTTCTCAGTTTTCTTGTGCACGCAGCGTCAGGCAGGGATGGAAAGAAGATTGATTTTGTTTGTTTGTTTGTTTGTTTGTTTGTTTGTTTGTTATTATTTGAAGTCTCCGACGGTGGTCTTGGAGAGACTGAAGCTTGAACCTGAGGAGCAGCCAATCGATCCTGACCCTGCAGCAGCACTGAAGACGACACAGCAGGTCCCTGCAGCCCGAACGCCCTCGATACTGCAGGAGCCCCCCCCAGCCAAGCAGCCCCCCCACCCGCCCGTCTGCAGAGTGCCCTCGGCTCTCAAGAGGGAGGCCAGCGAGGCAGCAGAGAGGCCCTCCTCGAACCCACAAGCCTCTTCAGAACCAGAGACCAGGAGGCCTGAGAGGACTGCTCTGGAGAGGCCACCTTCTAGACCAGGAGCTGCGCTGGAGAGGTCTTCTTCTAGACCAGGAGCTGCTCTGGAGAGGTCTTCTTCTAGACCAGGAGCTGCGCTGGAGAGGTCTTCTTCTAGACCAGGAGCTGCTCTGGAGATGCCTTCTTCTAGACCAGGAGCTGCTCTGGAGAGGCCTTCTTCTAGACCAGGAGCTGCTCTGGAGAGGTCTTCTTCTAGACCAGGAGCTGCTCTGGAGAGGTCTTCTTCTAGACCAGGAGCTGCTCTGGAGAGGTCTTCTTCTAGACCAGGAGCTGTGTCTGAAGGCCTGGCTCTCGCCCCTGAGGGATTTGCTGAGACGATGTTCCGATCTGAAGCCCCGCAGCTGGACTCTGCTCCCCCAGAGAGGCTCCCCTCAGCCCCAGGGGCCAGACAGGAGAGGCAGGAGAGAGCGGGACTGCAGACTCAGGTTAGTGACGGGGCCGCTTCCTCCTCCTGTCTGTTTAATAACAGGGGAGCTCACAGTGTAAACATTTAAACACCCCTCATGAAGGTGTGACACAGTGAAAGCGTGGCACAGTGTGACGAGGAGCAGTGAGAGCGTGGCACGGTGTGACGAGGAGCAGTGAAAGCGTGGCACGGTGTGACGAGGAGCAGTGAGAGCGTGGCACGGTGTGACGAGGTGCAGTGAGAGCGTGGCACGGTGTGACGAGGAGCAGTGAGAGCGTGGCACGGTGTGACGAGGAGCAGTGAGAGCGTGGTCAAGCTTATTGGCATGGTGTGGCACATCATTGTAAACCATGTTGGATGTATGGATTATTGTTCCTAAATGTTTTTGCATTGTCAAAGAAACGCCTGTGAAATGTAGAGGTCGGCTGTAGTGTTTACAGTGTTTCACGCACTGATACACAATGATACACACACACACTGATACACAATGATACACACACACTGATACACACACAGACTGATACACACACACTGATACACACACACACACACACTGATGCACACTGATACACACACACACACACACACTGACACACACACACACACTGATACACACACACAGACTGATACACACACACACACACACTGACACACACACACACACTGATACACACACACACACTGATACACACACACACACACACTGATATACATGCACACTGACACACACACACACACACACACTGACACACACACACACACTGATATACACACACACTGATATACACACACACTGATACACACACACACACACACACACATTCACACACCGATGGGTCTGCAGCTGGAGTGCGTTTAGGGTTTTTTTTTTTTTTTTTTTCTAAAGCGGAAGTGGGTTTCAAGATAATAAAAACCGACTGTCGGAGCTGAAAGGCTTTCAGTTGAGCAACAAAAATGTGTTTTGTTTTTTTTCAAATTGAAATAACTGTTTTTCTCGAGGAGGGGCTGAAGACTCAACGGAGGGGATTCCCGCCCTGTATGTTTACTAAGAACCTGACTTGGCAGAAACTTATCTGTGTTCTGCAGAGTGTGTGAGCGGTTCTGTTCAGAGAGGTTCTGTTTAAAGAGATTCTGTTTAAAGAGATTCTGGTGGTTCTGTTCAGAGCGGTTCTGTTCGGAGCAATTCAGGTGACTGTTCAGAGAGGTTCTGTTTAAAGAGATTCTGTTCACAGCGATTCTGTTCAGAGGTTTTGTTCAGAGGGATTCTGGTGGTTCTGTTTAAAGAGATTCTGTTCACAGCGATTCTGTTCAGAGGTTTTGTTCAGAGGGATTCTGGTGGTTCTGTTCAGAGGGATTCTGGTGGTTCTGTTCAGAGGGATTCTGGTGGTTCTGTTCAGAGGGATTCTGGTGGTTCTGTTCAGAGGGATTCTGGTGGTTCTGTTCAGAGAGGTTCTGTTTAAAGAGATTCTGTTCACAGCGATTCTGTTCAGAGGTTTTGTTCAGAGGGATTCTGGTGGTTCTGTTCAGAGGGATTCTGGTGGTTCTGTTCAGAGGGATTCTGGTGGTTCTGTTCAGAGGGATTCTGGTGGTTCTGTTCAGAGAGGTTCTGTTTAAAGAGATTCTGTTCACAGCGATTCTGTTCAGAGGTTCTGTTCAGAGCGATTCTGTTCAGTGGTTTTGTTCAGAGGGATTCTGGTGGTTCTGTTCAGAGCGATTCTGGTGGTTCTGTTCAGAGGGATTCTGGTGGTTCTGTTCAGAGGGATTCTGGTGGTTCTGTTCAGAGGGATTCTGGTGGTTCTGTTCAGAGAGGTTCTGTTTAAAGAGATTCTGGTGGTTCTGTTCAGAGGGATTCTGTTCAGAGCGATTCTGTTCAGAGGTTCTGTTCAGAGGGATTCTGGTGGTTCTGTTCAGAGGGATTCTGGTGGTTCTGTTCAGAGGGATTCTGGTGGTTCTGTTCAGAGGGATTCTGGTGGTTCTGTTCAGAGGTTCTGTTCAGAGGGATTCTGGTGGTTCTGTTCAGAGGGATTCTGGTGGTTCTGTTCAGAGAGGTTCTGCACCTCCACTGAGCTCCATACAGCTGGATCTCTCCAGGCAGAGGGTGAGGTAGCTTTGTATTTAAACATGCTGTGTTTGAAATTTCTGTTTGTGTTGCTCAGCAGTCTTCGCAGTGGATTCGAGCTTCACTGCACCTGCGTGTTGCCTGCATGGGATTATTCTGCTTGTTTTCGGGCTCCTTATCTCTTCCAGTGTGTTTTCTTTCATGTTGAAACTGGAACGCAGCGCGACTTGCAAAGAGGGAATTGTGAGAATCCACGTTTGCTCTTTCTAAAGTTCATTTCTATTCGTAGAGCTGCTGAAAGAAACCGAGTAAATTCAATGGCCGAAGTCTTTCTCTGTGTCGAGTGGAAACGTTTATCACTGAATCCATTCAGTTTATTTGAGTGTTTCTGAACGCAGCCCTGTGTGTGTGTGTGTAGTGTGTGTGTGTGTGTGTGTGTGTGTGTGTGTGTGTTGTGTAAAGGGGGCAGTGCATTGCCACGCAGCCCTGTGTATTGTGTGTGTGTGTATTGTGTCTGTGTGTTGTGTGTGTGTGTGTGTGTGTGTTGTGTCTGTGTGTTGTGTGCGTGTATTGTGTTTGTGTGTGTGTGTGTTTCGGTACCCAGCCCGGTGTTGAAGGTGCTTCTTGTTGTGCTGCAGATGGACGTGGTCCAGAGCGAATTGAAAGCCCCGAATCTCTCTGGAGCTCCGCCCCCAGCCAGCCCTGGCCGAGCGGTAAGGACAGCCCGTCGTGCAGCCTCACTGTTTCTGCTGCTCTTCTAACTTTGTGTATTGTGTGTGTGTGTGGTTTGTGTGTGTGTATTGTGTTTGCCTCACTGTTTCTGCTGCTCTTCTAACTTTGTGTGTGTATTGTGTGTGTGTGTGTGTGTGTGTGTGGATTGTGCGTGCCTCACTGTTTCTGCTGCTCTTCTAACTTTTAGTATCTTCGTTTTTCACTTCACACAAAAATGGTGCAAACTTAGCACAGTGGTAAGAGAGTGTGGCCGGCCTTGAATATTCTGTAAAATCAACAATAAATGCAGCAGCCACAGTCAGTTCTGTTGGTGCGTGTGCGTGTCTCTGTGTGTGTCTCCGTGTGTGTGTCTCAGTGTTACAGTGTGTGTGTGTGTGTCTCAGTGTTACAGTGTGTGTGTGTGTGTGTGTGTCTCAGTGTTACTGTGTGTGTGTGTGTCTCAGTGTTAGTGTGTGTGTGTGTGTGTGTGTCTCAGTGTTACTGTGTGTGTGTGTCTCAGTGTTACAGTGTGTGTGTGTGTGTGTGTGTGTGTGTGTGTGTGTGTCTCAGTGTTACTGTGTGTGTGTGTGTCTCAGTGTTACAGTGTGTGTGTGTGTGTGTGTGTGTGTCTCCGTGTGTGTGTGTCTCAGTGTTAGTGTGTGTGTGTGTCTCAGTGTTACAGTGTGTGTGTGTGTGTGTGTGTGTGTGTGTGTGTGTCTCAGTGTTACTGTGTGTGTGTGTGTCTCAGTGTTACTGTGTGTGTGTGTGTCTCAGTGTTACAGTGTGTGTGTGTGTCTCCGTGTGTGTGTGTCTCAGTGTTACAGTGTGTGTGTGTGTGTGTGTGTCTCAGTGTTACAGTGTGTGTGTGTGTGTGTGTGTGTGTGTGTGTGTGTGTGTCTCAGTGTTACAGTGTGTGTGTGTGTCTCAGTGTTACAGTGTGTGTGTGTGTGTGTGTGTGTCTCAGTGTTACAGTGTGTGTGTCTCAGTGTTACAGTGTGTGTGTGTGTCTCAGTGTTACAGTGTGTGTGTGTGTGTGTGTGTGTGTCTCAGTGTTACAGTGTGTGTGTCTCAGTGTTACAGTGTGTGTGTGTGTCTCAGTGTTACAGTGTGTGTGTCTCAGTGTTACAGTGTGTGTGTGTGTGTGTGTGTCTCAGTGTTAGTGTGTGTGTGTGTCTCAGTGTTACAGTGTGTGTGTCTCAGTGTTACAGTGTGTGTGTGTGTGTGTGTCTCAGTGTTACTGTGTGTGTGTGTGTCTCAGTGTGTGTGTGTCTCAGTGTTACAGTGTGTGTGTTTGTCTCAGTGTGAGTGTGTGTGTGTGTCTCAGTGTTACAGTGTGTGTGTGTGTCTCAGTGTTAGTGTGTGTGTGTGTGTGTGTGTGTGTGTCTCCGTGTGTGTGTTTGTCTCAGTGTGTGTGTGTCTCAGTGTTACAGTGTGTGTGTGTGTGTGTGTGTGTCTCAGTGTTAGTGTGTGTGTGTGTCTCAGTGTTACAGTGTGTGTGTGTCTCAGTGTGAGTGTTTGTCTCAGTGTGTGTGTGTGTGTGTGTCTCCGTGTGTGTGTGTCTCAGTGTGTGTGTGTGTGTGTGTGTCTCAGTGTTACAGTGTGTGTGTGTGTGTCTCCGTGTGTGTGTGTCTCAGTGTTACAGTGTGTGTGTGTGTCTCTGCGTGTGTGTGTCTCAGTGTTACAGTGTGTGTGTGTGTCTCCGTGTGTGTGTGTCTCAGTGTTAGTGTGTGTGTGTGTGTGTGTGTGTGTGTGTGTGTGTGTGTCTCAGTGTGAGTGTGTGTGTGTGTCTCAGTGTTACAGTGTGTGTGTGTGTCTCAGTGTTAGTGTGTGTGTGTGTCTCAGTGTTACAGTGTGTGTGTGTGTGTCTCCGCGTGTGTGTGTCTCCGTGTGTGTGTGTCTCAGTGTTACAGTGTGAGTGTGTGTGTCTCAGTGTGTGTGTGTGTCTCAGTGTGAGTGTTTGTCTCAGTGTGAGTGTTTGACTCAGTGTTACAGTGTGTGTTTGTCTCAGTGTGAGTGTGTCTCAGTGTTAGTGTTAGTGTGTGTCTCAGTGTGAGTGTTTGTCTCAGTGTGAGTGTGAGTGTTTGTCTCAGTGTTACAGTGTGTTTGTCTCAGTGTGAGTGTTTGACTCAGTGTTACAGTGTGTGTTTGTCTCAGTGTCAGTGTGTCTCAGTGTCAGTGTGAGTGTTTGTCTCAGTGTGAGTGTGTTTGACTCAGTGTGAGTGTTTGTCTCAGTGTGAGTGTGTGTGTTTGTCTCAGTGTGTGTGTGTGTCTCAGTGTGAGTGTTAGTGTTTGTCTCAGTGTGAGTGTTTGACTCAGTGTCAGTGTGAGTGTGTCTCAGTGTTACAGTGTGTGTGTCTCAGTGTGTGTGTGTGTCTCAGTGTTAGTGTGTGTGTGTGTCTCAGTGTTACAGTGTGTGTGTCTCGGTGTGTGTGTGTGTCTCAGTGTTAGTGTGTGTGTGTGTCTCAGTGTTACAGTGTGTTTGTCTCAGTGTGTGTGTCTCAGTGTGAGTGTGTGTCTCAGTCTCAGTGTCAGTGTTTGTCAGTGTGAGTGTTTGACTCAGTGTCAGTGTGAGTGTTTGACTCAGTGTCAGTGTGAGTGTTTGACTCAGTGTCAGTGTTAGTGTTTGACTCAGTGTCAGTGTGTGTTTGACTCCTCTGATCTCTTCAGTGTATTTGTTTGACTCCTCTGATCTCTTCAGTGTATTTGTTTGACTCCTCTGATCTCTTCAGTGTATTTGTTTGACTCCTCTGATCTCTTCAGTGTATTTGTTTGACTCCTCTGATCTCTTCAGTGTATTTGTTTGACTCCTCTGATCTCTTCAGTGTATTTGTTTGACTCCTCTGATCTCTTCAGTGTATTTGTTTGACTCCTCTGATCTCTTCAGTGTATTTGTTTGACTCCTCTGATCTCTTCAGTGTATTTGTTTGACTCCTCTGATCTCTTCAGTGTATTTGTTTGACTCCTCTGATCTCTTCAGTGTATTTGTTTGACTCCTCTGATCTCTTCAGTGTATTTGTTTGACTCCTCTGATCTCTTCAGTGTATTTGTTTGACTCCTCTGATCTCTTCTGACTCTCCTCAGCGCTGGCTCAGATTCTCCGCCCTCCTCCTCTGGCTCCTCCTCCTGGGGGGCGGGAGCTGGTACGCCGTGCATCATGGGATCCCGGGCCCTGGCACGGAGCTGCTGAGGGAGCTGGGCAGTGACTGGTACCCGGGCCTGTGGGAGGGGCTTGCCTGGCAGAGCGAGGGGCCGTGCAGCACAGACTGCAGGTAGGGGAGGGGCTGGAGAGACGTCCGCTTCTCATCTGCCATCGAACGTTGACTTTCTACAGTTTAAAAACAGATCTACTGTTTCAATATGTGAAGTGAAAAGGGATGTGGTGGCAGGTCCACTTTTGTGACATATATATATTTTTTTAATAAAAAAAAAAAGTAATCTAAATAAACTCTTCTTTCACCCCTCCCCCCCCAGCTTCTCCCTGTTGGAGAGTATCCCTGTGGGCCTGCTGTACCCCCCCGACGCCCCCGCGCTCCCCTCGATATTCTCAGCCTGGCAGAGTCTGCTGGAGCAGGCAGAGAGCAGCGTGCAGATAGCAGCCTTCTACCTGACCCTGAGAGACAGCGAGCCCACAGCCAGCCAGGTGAGCAGAGAGCAGCCTTCCACCTGACCCTGAGAGACAGGGAGCCCACAGACAGCCAGGTGAGCAGAGAGCAGCCTTCTACCTGACCCTGAGAGACAGGGAGCCCACAGCCAGCCAGGTGAGCAGAGAGCAGCCTTCTACCTGACCCTGAGAGACAGGGAGCCCACAGACAGCCAGGTGAGCAGAGAGCAGCCTTCTACCTGACCCTGAGAGACAGGGAGCCCACAGACAGCCAGGTGAGCAGAGAGCAGCCTTCTACCTGACCCTGAGAGACAGGGAGCCCACAGACAGCCAGGTGAGCAGAGAGCAGCCTTCTACCTGACCCTGAGAGACAGGGAGCCCACAGACAGCCAGGTGAGCAGAGAGCAGCCTTCTACCTGACCCTGAGAGACAGGGAGCCCACAGACAGCCAGGTGAGCAGAGAGCAGCCTTCTACCTGACCCTGAGAGACAGGGAGCCCGCAGACAGCCAGGTGAGCAGAGAGCAGCCTTCTACCTGACCCTGAGAGACAGGGAGCCCACAGACAGCCAGGTGAGCAGAGAGCAGCCTTCTACCTGACCCTGAGAGACAGGGAGCCCGCAGACAGCCAGGTGAGCAGAGAGCAGCCTTCTACCTGACCCTGAGAGACAGGGAGCCCACAGACAGCCAGGTGAGCAGAGAGCAGCCTTCTACCTGACCCTGAGAGACAGGGAGCCCACAGACAGCCAGGTGAGCAGAGAGCAGCCTTCTACCTGACCCTGAGAGACAGGGAGCCCACAGACAGCCAGGTGAGCAGAGAGCAGCCTTCTACCTGACCCTGAGAGACAGGGAGCCCGCAGACAGCCAGGTGAGCAGAGAGCAGCCTTCTACCTGACCCTGAGAGACAGGGAGCCCACAGACAGCCAGGTGAGCAGAGAGCAGGGGGAGGGTCCGGCTGCTCCGCTCGGATGGCTCTCTGGGACGGTGACTCAGAGTTTGAATTGATCTCCTGTCTGTTTGTCTCTGATTTCAGGGCCGGCAGGTCTTTGAGCAGCTCCTGCAGTTACAGTCCAGAGGAGTGAATCTCAGCATCGCGGTGAACAGCCCTGAGAACTCAGACAGGGACAGCAGAGAGCTGCGGGAAGCAGGTACAGAGAGGGGGGGGCACTGGAGAGGTGCTGAGCAGCCATCTGATATTACAGTGCAGGACAGAGGAGGGGAGAGGTGCTGAGCAGCACAGTGCAGGACAGAGAGGAGGGGAGAGGTGCTGAGCAGCACAGTGCAGGACAGAGAGGAGGGGAGAGGTGCTGAGCAGTACAGTGCAGGACAGAGAGGAGGGGAGAGGTGCTGAGCAGCACAGTGCAGGACAGAGAGGAGGGGAGAGGTGCTGAGCAGCACAGTGCAGGACAGAGAGGAGGGGAGAGGTGCTGAGCAGCACAGTGCAGGACAGAGAGGGTCTGTTGAAATGTGTGTGTGTGTGTGCAGGTGCTGAGGTGCGCGGCGTGGATCTGAAGTCTCTGACCGGCGGCATCATTCACACCAAGCTGTGGGTCGTGGACAAGCAGCACGTTTACATTGGCAGCGCCAACATGGACTGGCGCTCTCTCACACAGGTACAGCCTGCCAGCTTCACCTCAATAATAACACTGATGGAGCACTGGAGCCCAAACGCTGGTCTGCTTGACTCGGTCTCTTCTAGTTTCAATAATAACACTGATGAAGCACTGGAGCCCAAACGCTGGTCTGCTTGACTCGGTCTCTTCTGGTCTCCCCTCAGTAACACTCCCTCTCCCCGGGCAGGTGAAGGAGCTGGCGGTGTCGGTCAGTAACTGCAGCTGCCTGGCGCGAGACACGGAGCGGATCTTCAGGATGTATTCCTCCCTGGGTCAGAGCGGAGCCTCCATTCCTGAGCGCTGGCCCCGGGAGTTCACAGCCGGCTCCAGTAAAGAGCGCCCCCTGCAGCTCAAACTCAACGGGGTCGCTGCTGAGGTCTACCTGTCGGTGAGTGTAGGAGGAGCCATTGAAACTGTGCCGAGCTGCTGGCTGGGTCTCAAACGCACGCGAACGCATGTTGTAGCTAACCTGTGTTTTCACTCCTGTGAGTGACTCTGAGACCCCTCCCCGTGTTCCAGAGCGCCCCGCCCTCGCTGTGTGCAGACGGACGCACGGACGACCTCGCCGCCATTCTCAGCGTGATCGGAGATGCCAGGCAGTTTGTTTACATCTCAGTCATGGACTTCCTGCCTCAGTGCCAGTACTGCAGCCCCAGAGGGTGAGTGTGTGTGTGTGTGTGTGTGTGTGTGTGTGTGTGTGTGTGTGACAGTGCGTATTCAGAATGCAATCCTAATTGAGAGTTGCCCCTCCCAGGTTCTGGCCCCCCCTGGACTCTGCCCTGCGTGCTGCCTCCTGTGGGCGGGGTGTGGAGGTGCGCTTGCTGGTGAGCTGCTGGGAGCACTCCTTCCACCCCATGTTCATCTTCCTGGAGTCTCTGAGCGTGCTGAGACAGGAGCCCCTGAACTGCAACGTGCAAGTGGTGAGAAACACACAGGAATACACACTGACCCTGAATACTGGGGACAGTGTGAGACACACACAGGAATACACACTGACCCTGAATACTGGGGACAGTGCGAGACACACACAGGAATACACACTGACCCTGAATACTGGGGACAGTGTGAGACACGCACAGGAATACACACTGACCCTGAATACTGGGGACAGTGCGAGACACTGACCCTGAATACTGGGGACAGTGCACAATAATAATGAAATCTACATACTGGGGTGCCTCCACTGATAAATATTCTCTGAAAAGAATAACCCATCTGTGTTCTGGAGACGCCGCACACACACACACACACACACACACACACACACACACACACAGACACGGACACACACACACACAGACACGGACACACACACACACACACACACACACACACAGACACGGACACACACACACACACACACACACACACACACACACACACACACACACACAGACAGACACACACACTCACACACACACACACACAGAGCACAGCAGCCTCCGATGCCTTGGACCTTCAGATTTGTTTTATTTGTTGTATTTTCTCTTTCAGAAAGTGTTCCACGTCCCGTCCAGCCCTGAGCAGGAGGCGATCCCCTTCAGCAGAGTGAATCACGCCAAGTACATGGTGACTGACCGTGTGGCTTACATAGGTACTGACCAGAGCAGCGAACACACAAACACAAACACACTGCACTGACCAGAGCAGCAAACACACACACACAAACAGACAAACACAAACACACTGCACAGAGGCACAGAACAGACCAGCAAATATAAATGGGTTTGGAGAGGAAAGTCATTCTGTAGTCTTGGGTCAAAATGCAGCAGAATTGATACTTAAACATGACAAATAGATTTAACGTTGCAGTCTGAGTTTAGCTGCTACCATTAAGCCAGCTTGATCGCGCCTCTAGTTTTAATCCCCCGGATCTCTCTCTCTCTCGCTCTCTCTCGCTCTCTCTCTCTCTCTCTCTCTCTCTCTCTCTCTCTCCCTCTCTCTCTCTCTGTCTCTCTGTCTCTCTCCCCTCTGTCTCTCTCCCCTGTCTCTCTCTCTCTCTCTCTCCCCTGTCTGTCTCTCCCCTCCCTCTCTCTCTCTCTCTCTCTCTCTCTCTCTCTCTCTCTCTCTCCCCTCTCTGTCTCTCTCCCCTGTCTCTCTCTCTCCCCTCTCTCTCCCTCTCTCTCTCGCTCTCTCTCTCTCTCTCTCCCCTCTCTCTCTCTCTCTCTCTCTCTCATAGGAACCTCCAACTGGTCTGAGAGTTACTTCACACAGACGGCCGGTGTGGGGCTGGTGGTGAACCAGACTGGGGCTGCAGGGAGGGGGGAGCAGGGCACCGTGCAGAGCCAGCTCCAGGGGGTGTTTGAGAGGGACTGGGGCTCCTCCCACGCGGTGCCTCTGAGCACGGAGCACAGCCAGAGCTGCGGGCTGCACACACAGAGCTAGTCTACAGGCAGGGGGGGTGAAACCAGCCCTTTGACAGGCTGGGGCCCCGCTATTCAAAGACTGGACAGCACTGCCTGAAATCTGTGGAGCCAAAGCTAACAAGAGAGACGGGATTGGAACAGATGGATCCTTTTCTCAGCTGCTGCAGAGAGAGTCTGTCCTGCTTGATTTGAAGTGTAGGTTTAATTGTGATTTCTGAAGTGACTCTGGAGGAGGAATGGGTCGCGGCTCAGGGAGCTTCTTAAAATATCTGCACTCCTTTCACAGCTTCATTGTTTGTTTGTATTTTTACAATCCTCGACTGTAACTTTCGAAATCTTTTACAAAGAAACGCAGAATGAAATGCTGCCTTTCTTGTTTTAATTGTAGGTTTTCAAGCTTTAATTGTGTTTCTTTAACACGGCGCAGCTTTTTGCTTCAGTGTTTTTTTTTTTTTTTAAAACCTGTTTTTACTTTTGCATTAGGAAGGGGTAGGATGTGTTTGAAATCCAATGCTTCTGTAAAAAAAATTAAAAAAATTAAACTATTAATTATAATAATTTGAATAAAGTCTGTTTGAAATGTTTTTGCTGTTTGTCATGTGATTATTATTATTATTATTTATTTCTTAGCAGACGCCCTTATCCAGGGCGACTTACAATTGTTACAAGATATCACATTATTTTTACATACAATTACCCATTTATACAGTTGGGTTTTTTTTTTTTACTGGAGCAATATAGGTAAAGTACCTTGCTCAAGGGTACAACAGCAGTGTCCTCGACCGGGGATTGAACCCACTAACCTCCAGTCAAGAGCCCAGAGCCTTAACCACTACTCCACACTGCTGCCCCGTGTTGTACAGCTGACATGATGGGGGAGAATCTACACAATACAAGACATCTAGGATATCTACTATTGAGAATATCTCTCTGAGAGAGACAGGGCAGGTGGAAAGACAGCAGACCTAGAAAAGGAAATGAAGAATCATACACGTTTAAAATCCTCAACTCGCTAATAAAATAACACCGCAGCCCGCGTCCCTCTCGATGCTCTCTCTCGCACGATCGCTGAACTGGAACCAGCAGCGCCGGGGGCGGGGCTGAGGGGGCGGGGTTTGGAACGCACATGCGCAGTGTGGGCGTGGTTATGCTGATGAGGCTACCGCCTTGCTTTGAACGACTGATCCGGAAGTGGTTGTAGTAAGTGGAGCGGACGCGGTAACGGGGTCTTCGTTTGCTCGCCTCGCTGCACGATTCTGTAATATTACGTATTTTATTTTAGTTTTTTTAAAAGACTGAAACGTTTTCGTTTTTTTTGGTGTTCGTCTTTGTTGCAAAGCAGAAAGAGCGGCCGCGATGTTTTACCATGTGAGTGAAGGGATGCGTTTCTGTGATTGTGTTACATTGACTGGAATGGATAAAGTTTTAGATTCACTGCGAGGTGATTTGGCTCCGGGGAAACTCGAATAATAATTCATATTTACTAACCTGATCCCCGCTAGCAAACCCAAAGCATCTGAAACGTGTTTAACCGAGTTCTGGTGATGAATGAATGTAAGGATACTGCGACTCGTCTGATCTCCCTACACCAAACTGAAATGTGAAAGCGGCTTCTATTACTGTAGCGTCAAAGCGAACGGGATTGATCAATGTGGACTCTCTCTCTCTCTCTCTCTCTCTCTCTCTGTTTTTTTTCTAGATTTCTCTGGAGCACGAGATCTTGCTTCACCCGCGGTACTTCGGTCCGAACCTCCTGAACACCGTGAAGCAGAAACTCTTCACCGAGGTGGAGGGAACCTGCACGGGGAAGTGAGTGAGAGAGAGAGGGGGGGCTGGGAACGAGACTCCCGCTGCACAGCACTGTGATCCACGCCTGGTTTCACTGGGAGTTTAATAATGTGTCTGGTGAATGGTGATTGCATTGCCCCTGTCTCTGTGTTGAATGATGATCACATTGCCCCTGTGTCTCTGTCTCTGTGTTGAATGGTGATTGCATTGCCCCTGTCTCTCTGTCTCTGTGTTGAATGGTGATTGCATTGCCCCTGTCTCTCTGTCTCTGTGTTGAACGGTGATCGTATTGCCCCTGTCTCTCTGTCTCTGTGTTGAATGGTGATTGCATTGCCCCTGTCTCTGTGTTGAATGGTGATCACATTGCCCCTGTGTCTCTGTCTCTGTGTTGAATGCTGATTGCATTGCCCCTGTCTCTCTGTCTCTGTGTTGAACGGTGATCGCATTGCCCCTGTCTCTCTGTGTTGAACGGTGATTGCATTGCCCCTGTCTCTCTGTGTTGAATGGTGATCGCATTGCCCCTGTCTCTCTGTGTTGAACGGTGATTGCATTGCCCCTGTCTCTCTGTGTTGAATGGTGATTGCATTGCCCCTGTGTCTCTGTGTTGAATGGTGATCGCATTGCCCCTGTCTCTCTGTCTCTGTGTTGAATGGTGATTGCATTGCCCCTGTCTCTCTGTCTCTGTGTTGAACGGTGATCGCATTGCCCCTGTCTCTCTGTGTTGAACGGTGATTGCATTGCCCCTGTCTCTCTGTGTTGAATGGTGATCGCATTGCCCCTGTCTCTCTGTGTTGAACGGTGATTGCATTGCCCCTGTCTCTCTGTGTTGAATGGTGATTGCATTGCCCCTGTGTCTCTGTGTTGAATGGTGATCACATTGCCCCTGTCTCTCTGTCTCTGTGTTGAATGGTGATTGCATTGCCCCTGTCTCTCTGTCTCTGTGTTGAACGGTGATTGCATTGCCCCTGTCTCTCTGTCTCTGTGTTGAATGATGATCACATTGCCCCTGTGTCTCTGTCTCTCTGTTTAATGGTGATTGCATTGCCCCTGTGTCTCTGTCTCTCTGTTTAATGGTGATTGCATTGCCCCTGTCTCTCTGTCTCTGTGTTGAACGGTGATCGCATTGCCCCTGTCTCTCTGTCTCTGTGTTGAATGGTGATCGCATTGCCCCTGTCTCTCTGTCTCTGTGTTGAACGGTGATTGCATTGCCCCTGTCTCTGTGTTGAATGGTGATCGCATTGCCCCTGTGTCTCTGTCTCTGTGTTGAATGGTGATTGCATTGCCCCTGTCTCTCTGTCTCTGTGTTGAATGGTGATCGCATTGCCCCTGTCTCTCTGTCTCTGTGTTGAATGGTGATCGCATTGCCCCTGTGTCTCTGTCTCTGTGTTGAATGGTGATTGCATTGCCCCTGTCTCTCTGTCTCTGTGTTGAATGGTGATTGCATTGCCCCTGTCTCTCTGTCTCTGTGTTGAATGGTGATTGCATTGCCCCTGTCTCTCTGTCTCTGTGTTGAATGGTGATTGCATTGCCCCTGTCTCTCTGTCTCTGTGTTGAATGGTGATCGCATTGCCCCTGTCTCTCTGTCTCTGTGTTGAATGGTGATCGCATTGCCCCTGTCTCTCTGTCTCTGTGTTGAATGGTGATTGCATTGCCCCTGTCTCTCTGTCTCTGTGTTGAACGGTGATCGCATTGCCCCTGTCTCTCTGTCTCTGTGTTGAATGGTGATTGCATTGCCCCTGTCTCTCTGTCTCTGTGTTGAATGGTGATCGCATTGCCCCTGTCTCTCTGTCTCCCTCCTCAGGTACGGGTTTGTAATTGCGGTCACCACCATTGATAATATCGGCGCGGGGGTGATCCAGCCCAGCAGAGGCTTCGTTCTCTACCCGGTCAAGTACAAGGCCATCGTGTTCCGGCCCTTCAAGGGAGAGGTGGTCGACGCCGTGGTCACTCAGGTCAACAAGGTGAGAGGAGAGCACAGGATTTTTTTTTTCTTGGCAATGAATACACGAGCTGTGGGTGTTTATATTATTATTTTCTCAATATATAAATTATACTTGCTACCATCTCTCTCTCTCTCTCTCTCCCTCTCCCTTTCTCTCTCTCCCCCCTCTCTCTCTCTCCCTCTCTCCCTCTCCCTTTCTCTCTCTCTCTCAGGTCGGGCTCTTCACTGAGATTGGCCCCATGTCCTGCTTCATCTCCAGACACGTGAGTCTCGCTGAACGTATTCCTGCAGCACAGCGTGGAGAGAGAGACGCTGGCTCTGTGTGACAGTGTGGAGAGAGAGAGACGCTGGCTCTGTGTGACAGTGTGGAGAGAGAGAGACGCTGGCTCTGTGTGACAGTGTGGAGAGAGACGCTGGCTCTGTGTGACAGTGTGGAGAGAGAGACGCTGGCTCTGTGTGACAGTGTGGAGAGAGACACGCTGGCTCTGTGACAGTGTGGAGAGAGAGACGCTGGCTCTGTGTGACAGTGTGGAGAGAGAGACACGCTGGCTCTGTGACAGTGTGGAGAGAGAGATGCTGGCTCTGTGTGACAGTGTGGAGAGAGACGCTGGCTCTGTGTGACAGTGTGGAGAGAGAGACGCTGGCTCTGTGTGACAGTGTGGAGAGAGAGACGCTGGCTCTGTGTGACAGTGTGGAGAGAGGCGCTGGCTCTGTGTGACAGTGTGGAGAGAGAGACGCTGGCTCTGTGTGACAGTGTGTGGAGAGAGAGAGACGCTGGCTCTGTGACAGTGTGGAGAGAGAGACGCTGGCTCTGTGTGACAGTGTGGAGAGAGAGGCGCTGGCTCTGTGTGACAGTGTGAAGAGAGAGACGCTGGCTCTGTGTGACAGTGTGTGGAGAGAGAGAGACGCTGGCTCTGTGACAGTGTGGAGAGAGAGACGCTGGCTCTGTGTGACAGTGTGGAGAGAGATGCTGGCTCTGTGTGACAGTGTGGAGAGAGAGACGCTGGCTCTGTGTGACAGTGTGGAGAGAGAGAGACGCTGGCTCTGTGTGACAGTGTGGAGAGAGACGCTGGCTCTGTGTGACAGTGTGGAGAGAGAGACGCTGGCTCTGTGTGACAGTGTGGAGAGAGAGACGCTGGCTCTGTGTGACAGTGTGGAGAGAGAGACGCTGGCTCTGTGTGACAGTGTGGAGAGAGAGACGCTGGCTCTGTGTGACAGTGTGGAGAGAGAGACGCTGGCTCTGTGTGACAGTGTGGAGAGAGATGCTGGCTCTGTGTGACAGTGTGGAGAGAGACGCTGGCTCTGTGTGACAGTGTGGAGAGAGAGACGCTGGCTCTGACAGTGTGGAGAGAGAGACGCTGGCTCTGTGTGACAGTGTGGAGAGAGAGAGAGACGCTGGCTCTGTGTGACAGTGTGGAGAGAGACGCTGGCTCTGTGAGTGACAGTGTGGACGGTGAGGGACGGTGTGGACGGTCACGGCCTCTGTCTTGTTTTGCAGTCGATCCCCTCCGAGATGGAGTTCGACCCCAACTCCAACCCCCCCTGCTACAAGACCACCGACGAGGTGAGTGTCAGAGACGCGCAGAGACACGCACGCAGAGCCACGCAGAGACACACACACGCACACAGAGACACGCATATTTTGTTTGTTCTCGGCTGTGTTTGTGTTTGTTTTCAGGGTTGTGTTTGTTTTCAGGGCTGTGGTTGTGTTTGTTTTCAGGGCTGTGGTTGTGTTTGTTCTCAGGGCTGTGTTTGTGTTTGTTTTCAGGGCTGTGGTTGTGTTTGTTTTCAGGGCTGTGGTTGTGTTTGTTTTCAGGGCTGTGGTTGTGTTTGTTTTCAGGGTTGTGTTTGTTTTCAGGGCTGTGTTTGTGTTTGTTTTCAGGGTTGTGTTTGTTCTCAGGGCTGTGGTTGTGTTTGTTTTCAGGGCTGTGTTTGTGTTTGTTTTCAGTCTTGTGTTTGTTCTCAGGGCTGTGGTTGTGTTTGTTTTCAGGGCTGTGGTTGTGTTTGTTTTCAGGGCTGTGGTTGTGTTTGTTTTCAGGGCTGTGGTTGTGTTTGTTTTCAGTCTTGTGTTTGTTTGTTTCAGGACATTGTGATTCAGCAGGATGATGAGATTCGATTGAAGATTGTCGGGACGAGAGTCGACAAGAACGACATTGTGAGTCCCGAGTCTGTCTGTCTGTCCTGACCCCAGTGAGACAGGAACACAGCCCTGCCTCATTGATTCCTGGTCAGACCCTGCTGTCCTGTTTAAGACCCTTCACTGATTCACTGCTCAGTGTTCAGCAGTGTTGTGATGTGAGAGAGCTGAAGAGAGCTAAAGAGAGCTAGAGAGAGCTGAGAGAGAGATACAGAGAGCTGAGAGAGAGATACAGAGATACAGAGAGCTGAGAGAGAGAGATACAGAGAGCTGAGAGAGAGAGATACAGAGAGCTGAGAGAGAGAGATACAGAGAGCTGAGAGAGAGAGATACAGAGAGCTGAGAGAGAGAGATACAGAGAGCTGAGAGAGAGAGATACAGAGAGCTGAGAGAGAGATACAGAGAGCTGAGAGAGATACAGAAAGCTGAGAGAGAGAGATACAGAGAGCTGAGAGAGATACAGAGATACAGAGAGCTGAGAGAGAGAGATACAGAGAGCTGAGAGAGAGAGATACAGAGAGCTGAGAGAGAGATACAGAGAGCTGAGAGAGAGATACAGAGAGCTGAGAGAGAGATACAGAGAGCTGAGAGAGAGATACAGAGAGCTGAGAGAGAGATACAGAGAGCTGAGAGAGAGAGATACAGAGAGCTGAGAGAGAGAGATACAGAGAGCTGAGAGAGAGAGAGATACAGAGAGCTGAGAGAGAGATACAGAGAGCTGAGAGAGAGAGAGAGATACAGAGATACAGAGAGCTGAGAGAGAGACTCCCTCAGGCAGACAGAATTGAGGGTTTTCTGCTCCAAGAGGAGAAGCTGCAGGTCTTACTGGGGAGAGGAGAGAGGGAAGCAGGAAGAGCCACAGGGCCAGAGACGCACAGCAGCCGAGCCCGACACACAGATATCCTCGTTATTTCAACACTGCTTCAGCTTGTCATGCCAGTGAAGTATCTGAACTTGAATAAAGAGAGAGAGAGTCCTGGAGCTGCAGCCTCGCAGTGTTCAGAGCAGTGATGCAACAGCCAGCACTGTTACATGTGAATCAGACTCTGTGTGCTCTGAGTAACCCCTGTTCTCTCCCTGTCCTCCTCTCCTCCTCTCCCTCTCTCTCCTCCTCCCCTCCCCCTCCCCCTCTCTCTCTCTCTCCTCCTCTCCTCCTCCCCTCCCCTCCCCCTCCCCCTCTCTCTCTCTCTCCTCCAGTTTGCTATCGGCTCCCTGATGGATGACTATCTGGGTAAGTTTCGTTTTTTGTCTGATCTCTGCGTTCTGAATTTCAGGCTGTCATCAACACCTCGTCGTCATGCATTTTAAATCTGTGGCTCTCTTACGGAGTCCCAAGCAGAGATGTTCATCGCTTCAGGTTTTTTTTTGTTTTTTTTAAATGTTTATTTTTTTGGTATTTTTTATTGTTTTTCAAAAAATTAACAATTGCAAAGCTGATTTCTTCTGTTACGATAAGAGACAGCGTGCGCACGTAATGACATCACTGCGCACAGTTACATCACTGCGCACAGTGACATCACTGCGCACAGTGACATCACTGCTCGTAAGGTTTCACTTTCAATTTTAGTTTCAGTAGAAACACTAAAAGAAACTTCATAAATGAAGCGATAAACGATAAATTTTTTTTTTTCTTCAATGTCTTCTAGTAGTTTTTTTTTTCATCGGGTTTTCTTTGTGAAAGCTCAGATCTGCCGCCTCCGATCCCGAGTGATTTTATAAAGATGTGCTCGTCTTAGAAACGTCTCCCTTTCCCCCCGCAGGTCTGGTTAGTTAGCGTGTGCGTGTGCGTGTGCGTGCGCGTGCCGGGAGGAGAGGAGCCTGCTGTCTCAACGGATCTTTCTTTAAAATGTTTCTCAGAAATGACAGTCGACACGTCAAGTTATTATTATTATTATTGTATATTTTTTTAAATAATAAAAAAGTGAAAATAATAACAACGATGGTGTTTTCTTTCAGTGTAATAAAATCTTTTTGACCTCCCACATTTCCACTGTCGTCTTGTACTGATGTTTCTGTGACTTCACGATTAGTCTCATTACTATTATTATTATTATTATTATTATTATTATTATTTACTTTTTCACTCTGTCTGGTAAATCACAAGATTCTCTAGCAGGAGAGTCTAATCACTCAATCCCAGTCCTGGAGCCCCATTAGATATACATTATAAAGACATTTCAGAGGGCTGGATCGCATCAATATCAGGGTCTAGCGCTGTATATTATAAAGACATTTCAGAGGGCTGGATCGCATCGATATCAGGGTCTAGAGCTGTATATTATAAAGACATTTCAGAGGGCTGGATCGCATCAATATCAGGGTCTAGTGCTGTATATTATAAAGACATTTCAGAGGGCTGGATCGCATTGATATCAGGGTCTAGCGCTGTATATTATAAAGACATTTCAGAGGGCTGGATCGCATCGATATCAGGGTCTAGTGCTGTATATTATAAAGACATTTCAGAGGGCTGGATCGCATCGATATCAGGGTCTAGTGCTGTATATTATAAAGACATTTCAGAGGGCTGGATCACATCACTATCAGGGTCTAGCGCTGTATATTATAAAGACATTTCAGAGGGCTGGATCGCATCAATATCAGGGTCTAGTGCTGTATATTATAAAGACATTTCAGAGGGCTGGATCGCATCAATATCAGGGTCTAGTGCTGTATATTATAAAGACATTTCAGAGGGCTGGATCGCATCGATATCAGGGTCTAGCGCTGTATATTATAAAGACATTTCAGAGGGCTGGATCGCATCACTATCAGGGTCTAGCGCTGTATATTATAAAGACATTTCAGAGGGCTGGATCGCATCGATATCAGGGTCTAGCGCTGTATATTATAAAGACATTTCAGAGGGCTGGATCGCATCGATATCAGGGTCTAGCGCTGTATATTATAAAGGCATTTCAGAGGGCTGGATCGCATCACTATCAGGGTCTAGTGCTGTATATTATAAAGACATTTCAGAGGGCTGGATCGCATCGATATCAGGGTCTAGCACTGTATATTATAAAGACATTTCAGAGGGCTGGATCGCATCGATATCAGAGTCTAGCGCTGTATATTATAAAGACATTTCAGAGGGCTGGATCGCATCACTATCAGGGTCTAGCGCTGTATATTATAAAGACATTTCAGAGGGCTGGATCGCATCAATATCAGGGTCTAGTGCTGTATATTATAAAGACATTTCAGAGGGCTGGATCGCATCGATATCAGGGTCTAGCGCTGTATATTATAAAGACATTTCAGAGGGCTGGATCGCATCAATATCAGGGTCTAGCGCTGTATATTATAAAGACATTTCAGAGGGCTGGATCGCATCAATATCAGGGTCTAGTGCTGTATATTATAAAGACATTTCAGAGGGCTGGATCGCATCGATATCAGGGTCTAGTGCTGTATATTATAAAGACATTTCAGAGGGCTGGATCGCATCGATATCAGGGTCTAGCGCTGTATATTATAAAGACATTTCAGAGGGCTGGATCGCATCAATATCAGGGTCTAGCGCTGTATATTATAAAGACATTTCAGAGGGCTGGATCGCATCGATATCAGGGTCTAGCGCTGTATATTATAAAGACATTTCAGAGGGCTGGATCGCATCAATATCAGGGTCTAGCGCTGTATATTATAAAGACATTTCAGAGGGCTGGATCGCATCACTATCAGGGTCTAGTGCTGTATATTATAAAGACATTTCAGAGGGCTGGATCGCATTACTATCAGGGTCTGCTATGTGTTCAGGAATATCCAATCTGGTAATAATATAAAGCGGTTGTCCGCCCCTGGCCCCGCCCACCTCCATGACGCCCCGCCCTCGCCCCGCCCTCTCTCAGACGCCCCGCCCCCTGCCTGTCTTTACGGCAGTGTCGCGCGCCGCTCCTCCTTCTCTCTCTTTTTCTTGAACATGGCGGCCGGGGTGAGTGGATCTTTAGGCTCGTTTCATCCGATTGAAATCTCCTCCATCCTACCCCGCGTCCTCACCGCAGAGCCCCGGCGAGAGCCCGCGTCTCTGCCCGGGGCCGGGGAAGCAGCGATTTTGAAGGAGGGGGGGAGTATTTGAGAGGAATCACAGAAACCGAGCCGGCTGTAGCTTTCTTTAACAGGGATTTTCATTTGATTTTGAATTGTTTGTAATGTCCAGTTTGCCTCACGGAGGTCGGCTCTTCCGTGGCGTTTCTTCATAAGAAACTGTGTGATAAAGACGAGCTCTTAACCGTGTTCCCCGAAATGTGATTGGCAAAGTCGCAGGATAAATAAAGCCTACGTTTTCAAAACGGCATTGAAAATAATTCTGCTTGAAGTGTGTTTCGTGTTATTAATATTAATGTGCTGGTCTTGTTGGGAAGTCGTTTTTCTGGGTGGGTTTTTAATATTAATGTGCTGGTCTTGTTGGGAAGTCGTTTTTCTGGGTGGGTTTTTAATATTAATGTGCTGGTCTTGTTGGGAAGTCGTTTTTCTGGGTGGGTTTTTAATATTAATGTGCTGGTCTTGTTGGGAAGTCGTTTTTCTGGGTGGGTTTTTAATATTAATGTGCTGGTCTTGTTGGGAAGTCGTTTTTCTGGGTGTGTTTTTAATATTAATGTGCTGGTCTTGTTGGGAAGTCGTTTTTCTGGGTGGGTTTTTAATATTAATGTGCTGGTCTTGTTGGGAAGTCGTTTTTCTGGGTGGGTTTTTAATATTAATGTGCTGGTCTTGTTGGGAAGTCGTTTTTCTGGGTGGGTTTTTAATATTAATGTGCTGGTCTTGTTGGGAAGTCGTTTTTCTGGGTGGGTTTTTAATATTAATGTGCTGGTCTTGTTGGGAAGTCGTTTTTCTGGGTGGGTTTTTAATATTAATGTGCTGGTCTTGTTGGGAAGTCGTTTTTCTGGGTGGGTTTTTAATATTAATGTGCTGGTCTTGTTGGGAAGTCGTTTTTCTGGGTGGGTTTTTAATATTAATGTGCTGGTCTTGTTGGGAAGTCGTTTTTCTGGGTGGGTTTTTAATATTAATGTGCTGGTCTTGTTGGGAAGTCGTTTTTCTGGGTGGGTTTTTAATATTAATGTGCTGGTCTTGTTGGGAAGTCGTTTTTCTGGGTGGGTTTTTAATATTAATGTGCTGGTCTTGTTGGGAAGTCGTTTTTCTGGGTGGGTTTTTAATATTAATGTGCTGGTCTTGTTGGGGAGTCGTTTTTCTGGGTGGGTTTTTAATATTAATGTGCTGGTCTTGTTGGGAAGTCGTTTTTTCTGGGTGGGTTTTTAATATTAATGTGCTGGTCTTGTTGGGAAGTCGTTTTTCTGGGTGGGTTTTTAATATTAATGTGCTGGTCTTGTTGGGAAGTCGTTTTTCTGGGTGGGTTTTCTTGTGGCAAGGAGTCGGTTTTTAAATAATGTGATTTCTTGATATCGCGTTGAACTTGGCGTGCTGGTCTTAGCGTTAAACTGACGCGTCGACTCCCCGTCCGGACACGTCGCGACAAAGACGTGCGGATTGAATGAATGAATAAATGAATATATAATTAATAAAACTCCGTGTCCGGGGGGGGGGCATTTATATTTGTGTTAAAATGTGGTGGGGTGAAAGTTTCTTCCGGTACTTAAGAGGTAAAAAAAAATAATAATTAATAATTAAATCTCCCGAAATAGCGTGAGCTGAGCGGCCGGCTTGCTCACACACACACACATACATGCATACATATATATATATATATATATATATATATATATATATATATATAATGTGTGTATGTGTGTGTGTATATATGTGTATATATATGTAATGTGTGTGTATATATATAGAGTCCGCTGTGTGGATTGCGATAGAGTTGAAGCAAATCTAAACCAGGCAGTACGTGTGTACGTCATGGATCGGTGTAACGTCAATATATATACATAATGACGTCACAACTCACTATTTTAATAATCAACTACAGCCAATATTCACTCCAGGTATTAATGTTATTTATTATTGGTAATGAGTGTTCAGCTTCGGTTCTTATTTATTGATAGATGTGTATTCAGCGCTACCCTGTGTTTGTTAATGATATAGCCGTGATGTCATTCCTTGGTTTTATGTACAGCTCGTGGAAAGTCCATGCTTTTATTTTTGTATTTAAATAGACCGGATTGGCTCGCTGAAATGCCACTTTGATTAGACCAATGCTTATTGGTCGATTTCTCATGAGGGATTTATAATTTGACAAATCACCACCCTCCGAACTGCCCCGTTCTCAAACGAGGCCGCGGTCTCAACGGGGGAATCTCCTGGTTTAATAAATACATCTGGAACTGTATTAGACTTTTAAATATTAGTTTAGTAGAAATACCAGGAGAAACTGAAATACAGGAAAAGACAACAGAATCCTCTCTCTCTCTCTCTCTCTCTCTCTCTCTCTCTCTCTCTCTCTCTCTCTCTCTCTCTCTCTCTCTCTCTCTCTCTCTCTCTCTCTCTCTCTCTCTCTCTCTCTCAGACTCTCTACACCTATCCAGAGAACTGGAGGGCTTTCAAAGCCCTGATCGCTGCCCAGTACAGCGGAGCCAAGGTCCAGGTGGCCTCCTCCCCGCCCCAGTTCCACTTCGGACAGACCAACAAGACCCCGGATTTCCTCAAGAAATTCCCCCTGGGGAAGGTGAGTGCGCTGGGGGTCGGGGTGCTGGCTACATGCCTTTCTACTGGATAAACGCTCCTGGATATTTTTATTTAATTACGTTTTTCAACTTTTAACATACTTGGTACAATATTAGTGAAGGGTGTTGGGCTGCCGTTGAATAAGTGTGATCCAGTCCTGGTTTCACTGGGAGTTTAATAATCAGACACACCTGAGCTTGTTAGCTAGACACACTGGGGGCTGATCAAGCTGGTAGCAGTAAAACCTGGACTGGATCACACTGCTGTGCAATAGGAGTCTGATTCCCAGCCCTGTTTCCCTTAGTTATCAGTCTCTTCCAGTTTCACCTGAATAATACTGAAGGTTTGTGATGTGAAACTCGTCTCTCTCTCTCTCTCTCTCTCTCTCCTCTCTCTCTCTCTCTCTCTCTCTCTCTCTCTCTCTCTCTCTCTCTCTCTCTCTCTCTCAGGTCCCAGCCTTCCAGGGAGATGATGGTTTCTGTCTGTTTGAAAGCAACGCCATCGCTCACTACTGTAAGTGCTGCCCAGCTCTCCCCCTCCACCCAGCCTCTCCCTGTGCTCTTGCTGCTCCCCTGCCCTGCTCGTGTTACCCCCTCCCTCTCTCCTGCCCTGCTCGTGTTACCCCCCTCCCTCTCCCCTGCCCTGCTCGTGTTAACCCCTCCCTCTCCCCTGCCCTGCTCGTGTTAACCCCTCCCTCTCCCCTGCCCTGCTCGTGTTAACCCCTTCCTCTCCCCTGCCCTCCTCTCCTCAGTGGGCTCGGACGCGCTGCGTGGCTCCTCGAAGGAAGCTGCTGCTCAGGTCCTGCAGTGGATGAGTTTTGCCGACAGCGAGATCGTTCCTCCAGCCAGCGCCTGGGTCTTCCCTACCTTGGGCATCATGCAGTACAACAAGCAGGTAACCAGGGGGCACCACAGAGTCACGAATACACTCCCACGATCCAGCCCTCTGAAATGCCTTTATAATATACAGCGCTAGACCCTGATATTGATGCGATCCAGCCCTCTGAAATGTCTTTATAATATACAGCGCTAGACCCTGATATTGATGCGATCCAGCCCTCTGAAATGTCTTTATAATATACAGCGCTAGACCCTGATATTGATGCGATCCAGCCCTCTGAAATGTCTTTATAATATACAGCGCTAGACCCTGATATTGATGCGATCCAGCCCTCTGAAATGTCTTTATAATATACAGCGCTAGACCCTGATATTGATGCTATCCAGCCCTCTGAAATGTCTTTATAATATACAGCACTAGACCCTGATAGTGATGCGATCCAGCCCTCTGAAATGTCTTTATAATATACAGCGCTAGACCCTGATATTGATGCGATCCAGCCCTCTGAAATGTCTTTATAATATACAGCGCTAGACCCTGATATTGATGCGATCCAGCCCTCTGAAATGTCTTTATAATATACAGCACTAGACCCTGATATCGATGCGATCCAGCCCTCTGAAATGTCTTTATAATATACAGCGCTAGACCCTGATATCGATGCGATCCAGCCCTCTGAAATGTCTTTATAATATACAGCGCTAGACCCTGATATTGATGCGAAATGTTAACCCTCGCCTCTCTGGTCCTCTGTGTTAACCCTCGCCTCTCCCCCAGGCGACAGAGCTTGCGAAGGAGGAAGTGCGCAGGCTGCTGGAGCTGCTGAATGAGCATCTGAAGAGCAGGACCTTCCTGGTGGGAGAGCGAGTGAGCCTGGCTGACATCAGCGTGGCCTGCGCGCTGCTCTGGCTGTACAAACAGGTACTGAGAGACAGGGAGTGACTGTGTGTGTGGAGGAGAGGGAGTGTGAGAGTGTCTCGCTGTGTGGCCTGCGCCCTGGTCTATACAAACAGGTACTGAGAGAGAGGGAGTGACTGTGTGCAGGGGTGTGTCTGGCTGTGCGCCCTGCTCTATACAGACAGGCAGGGAGACTCTTGAGTAGGAGAGACTCACGTGCGTGTGTGTGTGTGTCTGCCTGCCTCTCCTCCTGTGTAACCCGCTCCCTCTCTCCCCCCAGGTCCTGGAGCCTGCTTTCAGACAGCCCTTCCCCAACACAAACCGCTGGTTCAGCACCTGCATCAACCAGCCGCAGTTCAGAGCTGTGCTGGGAGAGGTGCGGCTGTGTGAGAAGATGGCTCAGTTCGATGGTGAGTCACCAGCAGCTGAGAGACCTGGACTTGACTGCTGTGTGTGTTTCTGATAGGGGAGCGTTTGTGTGTGTTTCTGATAGGGGTGTTCAGTCAGGGAGGGCAGTAAGACTCCTATTGCACAGCAGTGTCACCCATTCCAGGTTTTACTACCAGCTTGATCAGCCCCCGGTGTGTCTTATTTAACTCCTAGTGAAACCAGGAATGGATCAAACAGCTGTGCAGTTTTTTGTTCTGTCCCTGCATGCTTGTCTTGTAACAACATTGGGATCAGCTCTAAACTACCCCGCCCCAGTTACTGACGGGTTTAACCCTTTCCTGCCCTCTCGCCTCGACAGCCAAGAAGTTCAGCGAGATGCAGCCCAAGAAGGAGGGAGCCCCGAAGAAAGAGAAGGCGAGCAAGGAGGCCAAACCCCAGCCCGAGAAGAAAGAGAAGA
>NW_026708271.1:70000-81783 GCF_902713425.1 Acipenser ruthenus
AAATGAGTGAATACTCTTCAGTGCCGAGGTGAAGCGGTGTTCTGGGAAGGGGCGTGCAGTTTGAAACGTGTTTCAGTCTTCTTGCCAGCTTTACATCACTGCTTACTTTCTCTTGTTCGTGATTAGTCTTCAGTTGGGGGTCCCCTTGTCAAAATTCGTCTTTAAAAGGGGTCTCCCCAGAGCCCCCAGCTGAAACGATGATGGTTAAGGAGAGTGAAGCTGCCTGAACTGTGCTCTCTCTCTCTCTCTGTCTTCTGCTCCTTCCTTCTCAATGCCTGAGTGCTCGCCCTTGCCTTGCTGCAGTCCAGTGAAATGAAGCACAGCAAAGCGCTTTCACAGGAATGACTGAATTCGATCTGCTGCGTGCTTTCAAACCCAGCCTGCTGCTCGCTTTACTGTACGCGGGGAAGGAGGTAATAAAGCTGTTCTCTCACTCCTGGCTGTGATAGTCATTCTTGTGTTTGGCAGAGCTGTACAGTCAACACAAAGAGAATCTGTATATATATATAGTAAAACGTCTAAGATACTAGACTCAAGCAGACCAGCGTTTGGGCTCCAGTGCCTTCATCAGTGTGATTATTGAAACTAGAAGAGACCGAGTCAAGCAGACCAGCGTTTGGGCTCCAGTGCCTTCATCAGTGTGATTATTGAAACTAGAAGAGACCGAGTCAAGCAGACCAGCGTTTGGGCTCCAGCGCCTTCATCAGTGTGATTATTGAAACTAGAAGAGACCGAGTCAAGCAGACCAGCGTTTGGGCTCCAGCGCCTTCATCAGTGTGATTATTGAAACTAGAAGAGACCGAGTCAAGCAGACCAGCGTTTGGGCTCCAGTGCCTTCATCAGTGTGATTATTGAAACTAGAAGAGACCGAGTCAAGCAGACCAGCGTTTGGGCTCCAGTGCCTTCATCAGTGTGATTATTGAAACTAGAAGAGACCGAGTCAAGCAGACCAGCGTTTGGGCTCTGGCAGTCCTCGGTAGTTGATCAGTAACAGAGCCCCAGCCAGCGTGTGTTCGTGTCGCCCTTCTCCCCGGCGCTCGGTATGTTTGAAGTTGTGTTTCGATGCAGTGGGTCCGTCGCCGCGGTCGAGGTTAGAGAGGCGGCTGTGTTTGTTACAGCTCTCAAACCCCCCCAGTCCAATTATCATTCCTGGGCTGTGCGCTCACCCTCTCACGCTGCGGCTGGCATTTCAACACACAAGAGGGGGGTATTATATATATAAACGGGTTTTTTGTTTTACTGGAACTCGTATGTTTTGTTTTTAGGAAAAACAACAGCGTCTCCCCTCCAGGAGAATCCCTTCATAAAACTCAATATTTTAAACAGCTATTTTAATAACCATCACGCCTCAGAATGCTGAAGCAGGGACGGAAGCAGAGACTCCTGTTGCACAGCAGCGTCACCCAGTCCAGGTTTTACTACGAGCTTGATCAGCCCCCAGTGTGTGCAGGTGAACAAGGGGTGAACTCCGCCTGGAGCGACGCTGCGTGTCTCTAAGCAAGGATACCGAGAGAGCCTGTCATTCCCGAGGCTCGGAAAGAATGACAACAACGCAAACACAACTCCACTGCTACAGCCAGAGATAGAAACCACAGCTTCCAGCAAACAGCCTCTCACCGTCCTCGGCAGGGCCGGGGTTACATTCAGATCGATGCGTGGTGCAGATAGTCAGTGCGCTGCAGCCGCCCCGATTTAACAGAGAAGATTGTCGGAGTGTATTTATATCCTGTGCAGTGCCGCTGATGAGCCTGATTTACGCTCATTCTGCAAAGGAAGTTGAAAAGCGGCAGTGTCTTGAAATGTCCAGCAGAGGGCGAGCTAGTCCTGTCTGGGGAAGGACAGGGCGTTGCTCTGTAAAAGGGTTTGATGGATAGAGGGGGGGAAGAGACAGAGAGTGGGTGTGCTTTTAAAATGGATGCGCTCAACAAAGTCTCGATATTCTGTCAGAACCGGCCCAGAGTGGTACTGGGACCGTGTCTCAAAGTCAAGCAGACCAGCGTTTGGGCTCCAGTGCCTTCATCAGTGTGATTATTGAGGTGACACTAAACGGGTCGGGTCAGGCAGCAGTGTTGGGGTTGTTTACATTGCTAGTTGTGCAGCTGTCTTGGGCACACAGCCCTGTATAAACAGGAATGCAATCCCGTGCCTCGGTATCCGTTGCTGTACCTGCGTCTAGCCGGGAGCAGTGACGGAGGCAGCTGCGTACCTCTCTGTGCGGCACCACGCTGTGCTTTTAGACTTGTATATATATATATATATATATAAAAAGGCACAAATACAAACACACGGCGTTTCAGGCATTGCAGTAAGAATGAGGTCAGAGGAGATTAAAACGTGTAAAAACGTGTTAAAACTGTCACTTGAGTTCTTCCAGGTGTCCCTGCTTTTGTGAGCCGCGTCCGGCGCCTCCTCAAGACTCACCTCTTCAGAAAGCACCTGTAGAAACTCCTCTGCTTTCCCCCTCTGGACACTTTATCACCCTTCCTTAAATGCGCTTTACTTGCTCTTATCTGCTCCCTATTTTTACTGCATTTAATCCTGTAGAGTACTGTAATCTGTCACAAGTGTTATTTAATCTGTATTATTTTGTATTTAATTATATCCTGATGTAACTATCACTGACACTGTTATCTGCTCCGATATTGAATCGGATTTTGTCATATTCTTGTACTTGCTAGAACTGAAGTCATTGTATTTATCTTGCTCTTAATTGTATTAATACTTGTACTATGATTCTTGAAATGTATTTTTTGTTTACGACTGTAAGTCGCCCTGAATAAGGGCTTCTGATAAGAAATAAATTAATTAATTTCAGAGTTAAAACTGGAACGGCTGGGGCGTATTTTGGTTGCCACGGTAACGGGCCTTGGCCATTGCAGAATCCAAAACAAGCCTGGGCATCGCTTCCCCTGGCAAAGCCGAAATAACACCCCCCTCCTCCCCGACAAAAAACAAAGAAACAACTCCTTAACTACACAAGCCAGCTACACAACCGAGTGCACGCCTATTGTGTGAATTATTAATTAAACAAACACACCTTTGAGCACGGGAGTGGCGTTTTCCGTTAAAAAAAAAAGTTCCTTAGCTAAATAATATTTAAACAACGTAGCTCGCTACAGGTGTGAATTAAAAGGTTATTTTAAAATATGTGTGCGTACATTTTCTATGCAGTAGTTATTTACAGCAGATGCCGCTTATAAACAGACTTCTCGGTTCCCAGCACAAAGTTGTCATTAACCGAAAGCTGCCAGTAAGCGAAACGCCCCCGTTTTCAAGAGTATTTATAGGGGACAGCGATATATACTTGCGTTGTGCAAATATGGCGCTGAAATCCATGTGTTATAAATGTTATAGTTGTTAAATAAATTAACATGAGAAATACCCAAACACAGAACTGTTTACTCTACGTGTGTGTAAAACGGGGAGCAGTCTTATACTGTAGTACCACACAACGATGTGCTTACGATGCGTAAAGCGAGCATGAAATAAAAACGCGTTATTCTAAATTCTAAGGAACACCATTTTTAAATAATTAATTGTCCAGCGTTGTCTGCTTTTCACAGGGTACCACCTCCCGCTGTGAACCCGTCTCAGTGTTGCGTGCCGCTTCGCAGCCGGTTTCAAAGCACGACTCTGCCTCAGTCCCTCCAGAAACACGCAGCCGCGGAGTCAGCGTGTTTATGAAAGCTGCAGAAATCACGCAGTCCACGCTAGCAGCCCGCAGTAAAGCTGGCAATAAGCGGCGCGGCGCTGCTCGTATCAGAATAACAGTCACATTAAAAGCCTGCGGGACGGGCTTGGTTCTGGGGAAATGCTGCTAATAACCGACTAATCTACTGTGTTTTACCCGCTCAATACAAACTCGGTACGGGCCTTCACGAGTCAGCAATGGGTGTTTGTGATTATATTTATTTATTTTAATGGGAGTTCTCTGGCGCTTCATGCCGGGACCTCACAGCTGGGTTGAAGTAGACGAGACAGCGATAGAAAGCAGCCGACTTCTCTGTTGTAGCTCAACCCGTGACAAGCCTGCAAAAGAGACGCCACACGAAAAACAGCGGACGCGTTTGTTGCTGTGATATACGACACTATGCGCGATCATATGTCAATTCAATATTAATTTACTTTAATAACCCTTATAAAGGTTTACCATGGTCACTTAGCAGGTCTCGGGGGGGGGTGGAAAAGGTAAAAACGACCTTCCTTTGGTAAACAAATTGGACTTGGAATGGAGGGGGTTTTGAGATACGCTGGAGCACACAAAAGGGTAAACAGTGTTATCTCTCTCTATCTCTCCCTTTTATCCGTCTGTCTCGCTCCCTCTTTCAGGTCTCGACTTGTCGGACTTTGTATTCCTTTTGAAGACATTCCTACACCAAGTCAGAACGAGAACGAGGGAACTGAGGAAAGGAAAACAGGCGGACCAGGGTAGAGAGAGAGAGAGAGAGAGAGGAGAGAGAGAGGGAGAGAGAGAGAGAGAGAGAGAGAGAGAGAGAGAGAGAGAGAGAGAGAGAGAGAGAGAGAGAGAGAGAGAGAGAGAGGTGGGGGGCAGGTCTTTATAAAAGATAAAAAAACCCTGATATCAATGCGATCCAGCCCTCTGAAATGTCTTTATAATATACGGCGCTAGACCCTGATATTGATGCGATCCAGCCCTCTGAAATGTCTTTATAATATATATCACTAGACCCTGATATTGATGTGATCCAGCCCTCTGAAATGTCTTTATAATATACAGCGCTAGACCCTGATATTGATGCGATCCAGCCCTCTGAAGTGTCTTTATAATATACAGCACTAGACCCTGATATTGATGCGATCCAGCCCTCTGAAATGTCTTTATAATATATATCACTAGACCCTGATATTGATGTGATCCAGCCCTCTGAAATGTCTTTATAATATATATCACTAGACCCTGATATTGATGCGATCCAGCCATGTGAAACGCAGGGCTGGGTGCAGCAGTGCTAGTGTGGGTTTATAAGCCCTCATTAGAAGTTGCCAGAAAGTTGCATTGTGAAACTGTGTCAGGGTTGTGATAGTCAGGACCTGGGGGGGAGGGGGGGTGACTCATGCTTCCTATTCTGCAGGGCGTGTCTGTTTGGCCCGAGAGGAATTTCATTATTGGACTGCCCAGTGACCCACACTCTGAGTCAGAGAGGCTTTTAAAGCTACAGACGGACGGAAGGAGCCGCATCGTCCTGTTCAGTTTGACATCACAGTGTAAGACCTCCTCCTTGTCATCTGTGTGCGTTTACTGCATTCTTCCAGAGTGCATCTCTCTCTGTGCTTTATCAGAAATCAGACACTTTGCTTGCATTCCTAGAAAGTGAACTGAGATAGTAACAAAAAATAAATACATAAATACTAGAACCCTGAGTGTGTGTGAGACCCCTGCACGGCATTGCTGAGTGTGTGTGTGAGACCCCTGCACTGCATTGCTGAGTGTGTGTGTGTGAGACCCCTGCACTGCATTGCTGAGTGTGTGTGTGTGAGACCCCTGCACTGCATTGCTGAGTGTGTGTGTGTGAGACCCCTGCACTGCATTGCTGAGTGTGTGTGTGAGACCCCTGCACTGCATTGCTGAGTGTGTGTGTGAGACCCCTGCACTGCATTGCTGAGTGTGTGTGTGTGAGACCCCTGCACTGCATTGCTTGCTGAGTGTGTGTGTGTGAGACCCCCTGCACTGCATTGCTGAGTGTGTGTGTGTGAGACCCCTGCACTGCATTGCTGAGTGTGTGTGTGAGACCCCTGCACTGCATTGAGTGTGTGTGTGTGAGACCCCTGCACTGCATTGCTGAGTGTGTGTGTGTGAGACCCCTGCACTGCATTGAGTGTGTGTGTGTGAGACCCCTGCACTGCATTGCTGAGTGTGTGTGTGTGAGACCCCTGCACTGCATTGCTGAGTGTGTGTGTGTGAGACCCCTGCACTGCATTGCTGAGTGTGTGTGTGTGAGACCCCTGCACTGCATTGCTGAGTGTGTGTGTGTGAGACCCCTGCACTGCATTGCTGAGTGTGTGTGTGAGACCCCTGCACTGCATTGCTGAGTGTGTGTGTGTGAGACCCCTGCACTGCATTGCTGAGTGTGTGTGTGTGAGACCCCTGCACTGCATTGCTGAGTGTGTGTGTGTGAGACCCCTGCACTGCATTGCTGAGTGTGTGTGTGAGACCCCTGCACTGCATTGCTGAGTGTGTGTGTGTGAGACCCCTGCACTGCATTGCTGAGTGTGTGTGTGTGAGACCCCTGCACTGCATTGCTGAGTGTGTGTGTGTGAGACACCCCTGCACTGCATTGCTGAGTGTGTGTGTGTGAGACCCCTGCACTGCATTGCTGAGTGTGTGTGTGTGAGACCCTGCACTGCATTGAGTGTGTGTGTGTGAGACCCCTGCACTGCATTGCTGAGTGTGGTGTGTGTGAGACCCCTGCACTGCATTGCTGAGTGTGGTGTGTGTGAGACCCCTGCACTGCATTGCTGAGTGTGTGTGTGTGAGACCCCTGCACTGCATTGAGTGTGTGTGTGTGAGACCCCTGCACTGCATTGCTGAGTGTGTGTGTGTGAGACCCCTGCACTGCAATTGCTGAGTGTGTGTGTGTGAGACCCCTGCACTGCATTGCTGAGTGTGTGTGTGTGAGACCCCTGCACTGCATTGCTGAGTGTGTGTGTGTGAGACCCCTGCACTGCATTGCTGAGTGTGTGTGTGTGAGACCCCTGCACTGCATTGCTGAGTGTGTGTGTGTGAGACCCCTGCACTGCATTGCTGAGTGTGTGTGTGAGACCCCCTGCACTGCATTGCTGAGTGTGTGTGTGTGAGACCCCTGCACTGCATTGCTGAGTGTGTGTGTGTGAGACCCCTGCACTGCATTGCTGAGTGTGTGTGTGTGAGACCCCTGCACTGCATTGCTGAGTGTGTGTGTGTGAGACCCCTGCACTGCATTGCTGAGTGTGTGTGTGTGAGACCCCTGCACTGCATTGCTGAGTGTGTGTGTGAGACCCCTGCACTGCATTGCTGAGTGTGTGTGTGAGACCCCTGCACTGCATTGCTGAGTGTGTGTGTGTGTGAGACCCCTGCACTGCATTGCTGAGTGTGTGTGTGTGAGACCCCTGCACTGACCGCACTGGAGCCTGGTTAAAAACAAACTGATTATTATTATTATTATTATTATTATTATTATTATTATTATTATTATTATTATTATTATTATTATTTAATTAGGTTTTTTTGTAATGTGTTCAATGTCATTTGGAGGTTTACAAAAGGCAAACACACTGACACTGAGACACTCACACACTAACACACACACACACGCACACACACTAACACACACGCACACACACTGACACTGAGACACACACGCACACACACTGACACACACACACAGACGCACACACTGATACACACATACACTGAGACACACACACACACAGACACACAGACACTGAGACACACACACAGACGCACACACTGATACACACATACACTGAGACACACACACACACACACACAGACACTGAGACACACACACAGACGCACACACTGATACACACATACACTGAGACACACACACACACACACACAGACGCACGCACACACACATGAAGTCTCTGACTCACGTTATCACATGGACAGTCTTTTGCTCGACATTATGATTTTTTTTATTATTTCCATCAAAACAATGTAATGTGATTATCTGGGGAGCTGGAGGAGGGGCAGAGCTGTGAAGCAGCATCGAGACCGAAACTCAGAAAGAAAACTCTCTGACAAAACCAGCAGCGTGTCTCTCTGAGCTCCCCAGCACAGGCAGCCAGGACCAGGCTGAGCCCTGTGTGTGTGTGTGTGTGTGTGTCTGTGTGTGTCTGTGGTGTGTGTGTGTGTGTCTGTCTGTGTGTGTGTGTGTGTGTGTGTGTGTCTGTCTGTGTGTCTGTGTGTGTCTGTCTGTCTATCGCACAGCGGTGTGATCCAGTCCAGGTTTTACTGCTACCAGCTTGATCAGCCCCAGTGTGTCTAGCTAACAAGCTCAGGTGTGTCTGATTATTAAACTCCCAGTGAAACCAGGACTGGATCACACTGCTGTGCAGCGGGAGTCTGATTAACATCCCTGCCTAATGTGTCCCCGGTGAGAGAGAGAGAGAGAGAGAGAGAGAGAGAGAGAGAGAGAGAGAAAGAGAGACGGTTTTAAACCTGCAGACTGCCAAAAATATTATGAAGCATATTGAGGCTGTGAATATAATTTCAGGGAAATGATAAAGGGTGTTGATTTAAATGAGTAAATATCAACATAGAATGTAGGAACACACACGCGTTGCTATGGGAAACAGGCCGTGTTGATAAGGAAAGCACCCCCTGCGTTGCTATGGCAGCCATCCCATGATTATTTTCCTTTCCTTCCCTTTTTAATTGTGTTGTGTTAAAACAATTATTCCAGTCGCTGAGTGAGTCAGACTGTGGAGCTGCAGCTATCCCTGCCTCCCCCCTCTCTCTCTCTCTCTCTCTCTCTCTCTCTCTCTCTCTCTCTCTCTCTCTCTCTCTCTCTCTCTCTCTCCCTCCCTCTCTCTCTCCCCTCTCTCTCTCTCTCTCTCTCTCTCTCTCTCTCTCTCTCTCTCCCTCCCTCTCTCTCTCCCTCTCTCTCTCTCTCTCTCTCTCCTTCCCCCTCTCTCTCCTTCCTCTCTCCGTTCCTCTCTCTCCCCCTCTCTCTCTCTCCCCATCTCTCTCTCTCTCTCTCTCTCCCTGCCCCCTCCCTCTCTCTCTGGAAGGGAATTCCTCTGACGCACAGCCGGGCCCCCCCTCTCTGTGTTTCCGCCCCCCCCCCCCCCTCTCTGTGTTTCCGGGGCCCCCCCTCTCTGTGTGTTTCCGGGGCCCCCCCCTCAGTGTTTCAGCCGCACACACTGCCTCACACCCCCACGGGCACGTCACCGGAGGACAATCAGAGGGTAAACTTTCAAACGGTTTCCTTGGTGACGGAGCAGAGGCACGCCCTGGAGAGTTTGAGTGTGAGTGAGTGAGTGAGTGCGTGTCCCTCTGCCCCTCCCTCCCTCCTGTGGAATTCCAAGGGCTGGATCTGGGATTGAGAATTCCTGACTAATCTCTGGAATGCGTTGGGTACGAGACGAGAGTCCTGCTTTATATTTACATTGGAGTTCATGAGGATGATATTAACTGAGACAGAGTCAATCAGACATATTAACTGATATGAGAGACAGGGTCAATCAGACATATTAACTGATATGAGAGACAGGGTTGACTGCACAGATTACCTGATTGTAGTTTCATATTGTGTTTGTGTAATTATTTCTGCTCATGCTAGCCCCGTTACTTCCCCTTTAAGAGTTTCTGAGCACTCCGAGTTCCGCCCGGAGGCTCTTCTCAATATTAACACAGTGTTCTGATGCTTTATAATTAGAAGCCGTCTGACTCTGCCCAGTTATACCTTATGAGAGAGGGGGAGGGGGAGAGACACGCGCGTGATTACAGAGCTCTCCTCTCTGTGCTTCACTACACTTTGAGAAGGGGCTGGATCTCTCTCCTCTCTGTGCTTTACTACACTTTGAGAAGGGGCTGGATCTCTCTCCTCTCTGTGCTTCACTACACTTTGAGAAGGGGCTGGATCTCTCTCCTCTCTGTGCTTTACTACACTTTGAGAAGGGGCTGGATCTCTCTCCTCTCTGTGCTTTACTACACTTTGAGAAGGGGCTGGATCTCTCTCCTCTCTGTGCTTTACTACACTTTGAGAAGGGGCTGGATCTCTCTCCTCTCTGTGCTTTACTACACTTTGAGAAGGGGCTGGATCTCTCTCCTCTCTGTGCTTTACTACACTTTGAGAAGGGGCTGGATCTCTCTCCTCTCTGTGCTTTACTACACTTTGAGAAGGGGCTGGATCTCTCTCCTCTCTGTGCTTTACTACACTTTGAGAAGGGGCTGGATCTCTCTCCTCTCTGTGCTTTACTACACTTTGAGAAGGGGCTGGATCTCTCTCCTCTCTGTGCTTTACTACACTTTGAGAAGGGGCTGGATCTCTCTCCTCTCTGTGCTTTACTACACTTTGAGAAGGGGCTGGATCTCTCTCTCCTCTCTGTGCTTTACTACACTTTGAGAAGGGGCTGGATCTCTCTCCTCTCTGTGCTTTACTACACTTCGACAGGAAGGGTGTGACTCTGTCTTTGTTCCCTGTTATCACATTCCTGAGAAAAACTCTGTTCTTTCTGAACTGCCCCCATCTGACTCACACAGTCACTGACTCACACACACGCTGTCACACACACACGCTGTCACACACACACGCTGTCACACACACACGCTGTCACACATTGACACACTTGTTTAAATGCTGATACACACACTCCTAATAAAAGCACAGCAAAGTGAAATGAAACACAGTGAAAGCATGGCAAAGCACAGAGAGGTGTGGTAAAGCATAGGGAAGCATTGTAAAGCACAGAGAGGTGTGGTAAAGCATAGGGAAGCATTGTAAAGCACAGAGAGGTCCTGGTAAAGCATAGGGAAGCATTGTAAAGCACAGAGAGGTCTGGTAAAAGCATAGGGAAGCATTGTAAAGCACAGAGAGGTCTGGTAAAGCATAGGGAAGCATTGTAAAGCACAGAGAGGTCTGGTAAAGCATAGGGAAGCTTGTAAAGCACAGAGAGGTCTGGTAAAGCATAGGGAAGCATTGTAAAGCACAGAGAGGTCTGGTAAAGCACAGGGAAGCATTGTAAAGCACAGAGAGGTCTGGTAAAGCATAGGGAAGCATTGTAAAGCACGGAGAGGTCTGGGAAAGCATAGGGAAGCATTGTAAAGCACAGAGAGGTCTGGTAAAGCACAGGGAAGCATTGTAAAGCACAGAGAGGTCTGGTAAAGCATAGGGAAGCATTGTAAAGCACAGAGAGGTCTGGTAAAGCATAGGGAAGCATTGTAAAGCACAGAGAGGTGTGGTAAAGCATAGGGATGCATTGTAAAGCACACAGAGGTCTGGTAAAGCATAGGGAAGCATTGTAAAGCACAGAGGTGTAGTAAAGCATAGGGAAGCATTGTAAAGCACAGAGAGGGGTGGTAAAGCATAGGGAAGCATTGCAAAGCACACAGAGGTCTGGTAAAGCATTGGGAAGCATTGTAAAGCACAGAGAGGTCTGGTAAAGCATAGGGAAGCATTGTAAAGCACAGAGAGGTCTGGTAAAGCACAGGGAAGCATTGTAAAGCACAGAGAGGTCTGGTAAAGCATAGGGAAGCATTGTAAAGCACAGAGAGGTCTGGTAAAGCTTAGGGAAGCATTGTAAAGCAGACAGACAGACAGACAGACAGGGGCACTACACTGGCAATGCAGACAGACAGACAGAGAGAGAGAGAGAGAGACAGGGGCACTACACTGGCAATGCAGACAGACAGACAGGGGCACTACACTGGCAATGCAATACCGGTTAATCGTTGCCAGGAGAGGCTCTGGGCACCTACAATGAGGTATCAGACAGTCTCACCACAGAAGGACTATTTTCGTGTTCGGGCAAACCGTGGTGATCCCGGGAGACGTGACTCTCTGTCTGGGATTGGGAAGGGCTGTTCCCTCTGTCCCGTCACAGCTTAAATTTAGACTGCGCAACGCGAAAGCAGACGAGGCGTCGTGTGTAAGCTGGGATAATATAGAGCAGGCTGACACAGGTCTGTGAGCAGAGACAGAAACCAGCCAGGCTCTGAGGCTCCTGGTCAAGCAGTCAGGTGTGAGAGATGGAGGTCAGCTGCATGGAGTTAGCGACAGGATCTCTTTCAATAGGGTTTCACTGCATGCTTTCAA
>NW_026708272.1:0-81742 GCF_902713425.1 Acipenser ruthenus
CATACAGGGGCTGTCTCTTATGCTAAGCTATGCACCCGCACCCAAAATGACGGCCAGCTAACGCAGTTTCCTGTATTTCCTCAAAAGCCCCTCTTGAAAGATGGCACATAAGATAGGAGCCTATGAAACTGCCGCCATTTAGGAGCGTGCCTCCTATTGACAGTAATGGACCAGCGGAGCCAAGATGGCGGACAGGGGCTGCAGTTTCCTCAACCGCTACCAGATAGGTCTGGTAAAGCATAAGGAAGCATTGTAAAGCACAGAGAGGTCTGGTAAAGCATAGGGAAGCATTGTAAAGCACAGAGGGGTCTGGTAAAGCATAGGGAAGCATTGTAAAGCACAGAGAGGTCTGGTAAAGCATAGGGAAGCATTGTAAAGCACAGAGAGGTCTGGTAAAGCATAGGGAAGCATTGTAAAGCACAGAGAGGTCTGGTAAAGCATAGGGAAGCATTGTAAAGCACAGAGAGGTGTGGTAAAGCATAGGGAAGCATTGTAAAGCACAGAGAGGTCTGGTAAAGCATAGGGAAGCATTGTAAAGCACAGAGAGGTCTGGTAAAGCATAGGGAAGCATTGTAAAGCACAGAGAGGTCTGGTAAAGCATAGGGAAGCATTGTAAAGCACAGAGAGGTGTGGTAAAGCATAGGGAAGCATTGTAAAGCACAGAGAGGTCTGGTAAAGCACAGGGAAGCATTGTAAAGCACAGAGAGGTGTGGTAAAGCATAGGGAAGCATTGTAAAGCACAGAGAGGTGTGATAAAGCATAGGGAAGCATTGTAAAGCACAGAGAGGTCTGGTAAAGCATAGGGAAGCATTGTAAAGCACAGAGAGGTCTGGTAAAGCATAGGGAGGCATTGTAAAGCACAGAGAGGTCTGGTAAAGCATAGGGAAGCATTGTAAAGCACAGAGAGGTGTGGTAAAGCATAGGGAAGCATTGTAAAGCACAGAGAGGTCTGGTAAAGCATAGGGAAGCATTGTGAAGCACAGAGAGGTCTGGTAAAGCATAGGGAAGCATTGTAAAGCACAGAGAGGTCTGGGAAAGCATAGGGAAGCATTGTAAAGCACAGAGAGGTGTGGTAAAGCATAGGGAAGCATTGTAAAGCACAGAGAGGTCTGGTAAAGCATAGGGAAGCATTGTAAAGCACAGAGAGGTCTGGGAAAGCATAGGGAAGCATTGTAAAGCACAGAGAGGTCTGGTAAAGCATAGGGAGGCATTGTAAAGCACAGGGAGGTGTGGTAAAGCATATTAATAAACAAACCAGTAATAAGGGCAGCAGTGTGGAGTAGTGGTTAGGGGCTCTGGACTCTTGACCGGAGGGTCGTGGGTTCAATCCCAGGTGGGGGGGGGGCACTGCTGCTGTACCCTTGAGCAAGGTACTTTACCTAGATTGCTCCAGTAAAAACCCAACTGTACAAATGGGTAATTGTATGTAAAAAATAACGTGATATCTTGTAACAATTGTAAGTCGCCCTGGATAAGGGCGTCTGCTAAGAAATTAATAATAATAACTGCTTCTTTCTCTTTGTCTCTCCAGATCCTGTGGCCCTGGCTCCCACTAACGCGAGCGCAGAGTGCTCCGTGCTGTTTTTCCACGACTGTCTGTCGCTGCGTGGCTGCCTGCGTGGCTGCGAGTCCGTGGGAGCCCCACGGTCCCGGTGGTTTCACAGCGGCTGCTGCCAGTGTATCGGACCAGACTGCCTGGCATACGGAGTGCCCCATCCAGCCTGCAAGAGCTGCCAGGACTGAACTGACGGGGATGGGAATCAGACTCCCGTTCCACAGCAGTGTGATCCGTTCCTGGTTTCACTAGGAGTTTAATAATCAGACACACCTGAGCTTGTTAGCTAGACACACTAAACTAGTTAGGAATGATGTGTCTGTGTTTAAAACGTGACTGCGAAACTTTGACGGAATAGATATTTTTTTATGATGTATTATTCACAATTTTGATTTTGCTCCTTTTGGTACACAGCAGTTTTACATTTTCAAGTTATGTGTGATTATATATATAATTTAATCACATGCTATCCCTATGGTACTTTTAAAAAAAATTCAATAAAAATCTGCTAAAATGTGTGTTTGTTTTTACATCTGTATCTGTACTTATTATTGTCCTGTTTTATATTAAAGTTACTTTCAGTGTTTGTTGTTGTGATATTGAAGTTTTTTAAATCAGGTATTTATGTTCTAATGCACACTTCTACACACACAAAAAAAGTGTTATTTGTGTTGGCTATGGAGGGCTGTTTCTCATCCCATAGACCCCAATGTCAAAGCCAGGCTGTTTCTCATCCCATAGACCCCAATGTTAAAGCCAGGCTGTTTCTCCTCATAGACCCCAATGTTAAAGCCAGGCTGTTTCTCATCCCATAGACCCCAATGTTAAAGTCAGGCTGTTTCTCATCCCATAAACCCCAATGTTAAAGCCAGGCTGTTTCTCATCCCATAGACCCCAATGTTAAAGCCAGGCTGTTTCTCATCCCATAGACCCCAATGTCAAAGCCAGGCTGTTTCTCATCCCATAGACCCCAATGTTAAAGCCAGGCTGTTTCTCCTCATAGACCCCAATGTTAAAGCCAGGCTGTTTCTCATCCCATAGACCCCAATGTTAAAGTCAGGCTGTTTCTCATCCCATAAACCCCAATGTTAAAGCCAGGCTGTTTCTCATCCCATAGACCCCAATGTTAAAGCCAGGCTGTTTCTCATCCCATAGACCCCAATGTCAAAGCCAGGCTGTTTCTCATCCCATAGACCCCAATGTTAAAGCCAGGCTGTTTCTCCTCATAGACCCCAATGTTAAAGCCAGGCTGTTTCTCATCCCATAGACCCCAATGTTAAAGCCAGGCTGTTTCTCCTCATAGACCCCAATGTTAAAGCCAGGCTGTTTCTCATCCCATAGACCCCAATGTTAAAGCCAGGCTGTTTCTCATCCCATAGACCCCGATGTTAAAGCCAGGCTGTTTCTCATCCCATAGACCCCAATGTTAAAGCCAGGCTGTTTCTCATCCCATAGACCCCAATGTTAAAGCCAGGCTGTTTCTCATCCCATAGACCCCAATGTTAAAGCCAGGCTGTTTCTCATCCCATAGACCCCAATGTTAAAGCCAGGCTGTTTCTCATCCCATAGACCCCAATGTTAAAGCCAGGCTGTTTCTCATCCCATAGACCCCAATGTTAAAGCCAGGCTGTTTCTCATCCCATAGACCCCAATGTTAAAGCCAGGCTGTTTCTCATCCCATAGACCCCAATGTTAAAGCCAGGCTGTTTCTCATCCCATAGACCCCAATGTTAAAGCCAGGCTGTTTCTCATCCCATAGACCCCAATGTTAAAGCCAGGCTGTTTCTCTCCATAGACCCCAATGTTAAAGCCTGGCTGTTTCTCATCCCATAGACCCCAATGTTAAAGCCAGACTGTTTCTCATCCCATAGACCCCAATGTTAAAGCCAGGCTGTTTCTCTCCATAGACCCCAATGTTAAAGCCAGGCTGTTTCTCATCCCATAGACCCCAATGTTAAAGCCAGGCTGTTTCTCATCCCATAGACCCCAATGTTAAAGCCAGGCTGTTTCTCATCCCATAGACCCCAATGTTAAAACCAGGCTGTTTCTCATCCCATAGACCCCAATGTTAAAGCCAGGCTGTTTCTCATCCCATAGACCCCAATGTTAAAGCCAGGCTGTTTCTCATCCCATAGACCCCAATGTTAAAGCCAGGCTGTTTCTCATCCCATAGACCCCAATGTTAAAGCCAGGCTGTTTCTCATCCCATAGACCCCAATGTTAAAGCCAGGCTGTTTCTCATCCCATAGACCCCAATGTTAAAGCCAGGCTGTTTCTCATCCCATAGACCCCAATGTTAAAGCCAGGCTGTTTCTCATCCCATAGACCCCAATGTTAAAACCAGGCTGTTTCTCATCCCATAGACCCCAATGTTAAAGCCAGGCTGTTTCTCATCTCATAGACCCCAATGTTAAAGCCAGGCTGTTTCTCATCTCATAGACCCCAATGTTAAAGCCAGGCTGTTTCTCATCCCATAGACCCCAATGTTAAAGCCAGGCTGTTTCTCATCCCATAGACCCCAATGTTAAAGCCAGGCTGTTTCTCATCCCATAGACCCCAATGTTAAAGCCAGGCTGTTTCTCATCCCATAGACCCCAATGTTAAAGCCAGGCTGTTTCTCATCTCATAGACCCCAATGTTACAGGAATGCTATGAAGGGCATATTGTCAGCTATCAAAAAAGTTGAGTGCTAAAAAATCTATTATTGGCAATCAATAAGTATTTTGCATTATCAGTTTTTGTATCAATAAAAACAAAAACTCTTGACTCTATAGAGAATGGTGCTCCCATCATGCCTGAAAGGTACTGTTGGTACCGGGGCATGCTGGGAACTGTAGTTTTAATTCTGTTACCAGTGTAAACTGCAATTAAACATGTCTGTGCAGGAGCAACAGGAATGGTCATTGTATAAAGAACTACACCTCCCATGATCCCTCGCTGTGACGTGCAGAGGCATGCGGGGAGTTGTAGTTTTTATTCTGACTGAAAAGTTTCACTTATGCCTATAGTCTTAAGAACATAAGAAAGTTTCCAAACGAGAGGAGGCCCCATTCGGCCCATCTTGCTCGTTTGGTTGTTAGTAGCTTATTGATCCCAGAATCTCATCAAGCAGCTTCTTGAAGGATCCCAGGGTGTCAGCTTCAACAACATTACTGGGGAGTTGGTTCCAGACCCTCACAATTCTCTGTGTAAAAAAGTGCCTCCTATTTTCTGTTCTGAATGCCCCTTTATCTAATCTCCATTTGTGACCCCTGGTCCTTGTTTCTTTTTTCAGGTCCCAGCTGGGTCGACATTGTCAATACCTTTTAGGATTTTGAATGCTTGAATCAGATCACCGCGTAGTCTTCTTTGTTCAAGACTGAACAGATTCAATTCTTTTAGCCTGTCTGCATACGACATGCCTTTTAAACCCGGGATAATTCTGGTTGCTCTTCTTTGCACTCTTTCTAGAGCAGCAATATCCTTTTTGTAACGAGGTGACCAGAACTGAACACAATATTCTAGGTGAGGTCTTACTAATGCATTGTAAAGTTTTAACATTACTTCCCTTGATTTAAATTCAACACTTCTCACAATATATCCGAGCATCTTGTTGGCTTTTTTTTATAGCTTCCCCACATTGTCATTTCTGAGTCAACATAAATTCCTAAGTCTTTTTCATAGATTCCTTCTTCAATTTCAGTATCTCCCGTATGATATTTATAAAGTATATTGTTGTATATAGTATAATCCTCTACAATAAGCCCTTCTCAAAATGGCCAGGAGAGACACCTTTTGCTAGTCTCCCTGCTATAAATCAATGTTTTGCACTGCTCAAGATGGCGGCGAACGCGTCACCAGTCAAAGCTCCAATTCAAAAACGAAAATCGCAGAGAATTTCCCTCAACATGCCGCACGCAAGATGGCTCCAACATTATCCCTGTGAAATCCCTGTGAAATCAGGGATACTGTTGTCCACGCCCCTGGCCCCTTTCATTTTAACCGTTCAGTAATTAAACCCCGCCCTTTGCAATGAAACTCAACGAGCACGCAAACCACGCCCCTTCTCTTTTATCGACGCCGAAACCCCGCCCATCCGAGGAGGAGAACACGCCCCTTCTCTTTTATCAACGCCGAAACTCCGCCCCTTTTGAGTGGGAGAACACGCCCCCTCCTCGCCAGGGCCCGTTTCCTTCTCCGCGCTCCTTAGATCCCAAAAGCCGAATCACTTCCAAACGCTAGGAAAATTTCACACACACGCAGACAAGGAACAACAAAGACTATCCCACCCCCCCTATCCTCCGTCCCAAAATAAAACTAAACACCGACCGATTAACTTCGAGGAGAGAGAGAGAGCCGCTGCCGCTTTTAAACAGGTGAGATACATCTAATTACGAGAAGAAAATATATGTATTTTTATTTTTAAATAACAATTGCTGTAGAAAAGTGCGTCGTTTGTTAGGGAGTTGTGAGGAGGAGAGGAGAGAGACGGAGAAACGAGGGGGTGCTTGTTAAATTGAACTATCTGTTCTTACATTTCTCGTATATAAATAAAGTTATTATTATTATTATTATTATTATTATTATTATTAAAGTAATATCCAAACAACGTCACGTCGTTTCGTACATCTTCCACCGTTATTAATAACGTTTAAAGCAGTTTTTTTTAAAAATTAAGTCGTGTCTGGTCGTATACCAGTTTACGCGAGTGTCGTGTTCATATTATTATTATTATTATTATTAATAATAGTACTGATAACTCATTATACATAATCCAGTCGTAGTTATGGTTCTTTAAACATGGCTGCTGTACACAGACTTAACTTCTCAAATGTATTCAAGTGCGTTTGTTGTGTACGGCGCTGGATTAGTGCGTGTGCGTGTGTCGTGTTATTTTTTCAGTCGTTATAAAATCAATGTCGCCCGATGCCGAGCTGACTCGTATACGTATATTTTTCCACTGTGGGGGGGATATTAATGGCGATCCTGGAGAGCCCAGGCTACGCATTTTGACTCGTTGTTTCGTGTTGATGTCGGGAATTGCAAGCCAAAAGGCGTGGGGGGGTCAGCCGCTGTTGAAAGGGGGGGGGGGGGGGGTTCTCTCCGTTTTGTTTGATATATCTTGTGATATTATAGGTAATTGCTCCAGAACTTAAAAAAAACCAGAAGCAGCAGACCAGCGTTTCTGCTAATGCCTTCATCAGTGTAATATGTGTGTGTGAGAGAGAGAGATATTGGGAGAGTCTGTTTCTTTTCCTGTGGGTTTGTTCAGTGGATTTTCCTTTTAGTATTAGTAATAGAAACAATGTTTTGGTTGTCAGTTTTATGGCATTAGCGTTAGCCAGAACCCTGATCAGTTTGATACAATATAATCCCTTCTTCTTGGGGTCTGTGTTAGTTTACTACATTCTGAAAAGAGTTTAGTTTCATTAAAGCTGCAGACAGACAGACAGAGCCCCACAATCCTGTTCAGTTCGACACTACAATATCGTGCTAGACCTCCCTGATGGTCCAGTTGTTTACATAATCCCCCTCAAAGTAGTTTTTTAGCTGCAGACACACAAGCCCCCCCCCCCCCCCCCCCCCCAAAAAAAAAAAAAACTGCTTTAAAAGTACACGGGTGTCATTTGTTCCACACAGAATTTATACCAGTTGATTCTTTTGAAAGAACAGTCAGAGCTTAAGAAAAGTCGCATTTTCCAGGAAAAATGTTACGTCAATTCCCCCCCCCCCCCCCCCAAAGAGTGATGATTAAGCATGAGTCGCTGCTTAATAACATTATTTAACAAATTAAGTAAATTTAACTGGTGAAGTGCCGTTTCTCCTCAGTTGGTGACAGACTAACCTGTAATTTTTGGAGAGAATTTACCTGGCCTCTATCTGTCTGCCTGTTATTTCAATCATTTTATTAAACCGTACTGTGATCGTGGCTTGCTGTGATTTTTTTTTTGTATAAGTTTAACGTATCAAATTACTGAAATACATATTTTTTTTGTTTTTCAAAGAAATCGATTTGATATTTTAAGGGGTTAAACTGGATACAGTCATATAAATACGTACACTTTCATTTTTTTAAAAAAAAAAGGTTACATGAGTGTTTTTTAGTTGCGTGAATGACTTTTTTTTATTTATTAATTAAGATTTTATGTTGGGCAGATGTTAGTTGTAAACAAGAACGGGGTAAATTTGATTTATTTTAATTCAGATTCCTTTTTAAAATCTAGTCACTCGATCAATCAGCTACTAACAACCAAAAGAACAACCTCCTCTCGTTTGGAAACTCTCATGAACTGGAATCGCTGTTTTTAGAGACGTGATAATAATCGCTGCCCGGCGTGGTTTTGATGTCAGTGGTGTGTTTGGGTTGATGAAAAGGGAACGGGAATTGATTTAAGAAATGGAAATGCGGTAATTTATAATGATAATAGCTACGGATACGCTTCTTGTTGACTTTAATCCACCCCTTTTCACCCACAGACGGGCAAATTTCGCATTTTCATTCAGTATTAAAACGGACTAACGTGCATGCTTTATAATGTAGCAAACAGAAAGTTAAAATCAACACTCTCGTGTTTTAATTTATATATATATATATATATAATTTAAAATTATATTCAATATAAACAAAAGTGTAGTAAACCTAAAGTTTATATCAACTATTTTGTTTTGAATTGTGCGTATTTAATGATTTTATTTATTTTTGTACACGGTTTGTCGTCGTGACCCCCCCCCCCCCCCGGCTCGTTTTACATGTTAACCTGGAGTGCAATAATGGCTCCCCAGGTCTGATTCGGAGAGCCCCGGCATAAAGGTTATTATAAATTAATCGGTGGTGTTTGGGGAGTCTCTATCTGTATAATATTTAATCTCCTCTCCTCTCTCTCTGTACCTCAGTATTATATAAATTAATCTGTGGTGTCTCAGAAGTCTCTTGCTGTATAATGTCATCTCTTCTCTCTCTCCTCTCCGTCATCTCTTCTCTCCTCTCCCCTCTCTTCTCTCCTCCCTCTCTTCTGTCTCTCCTCTCCCCCTTTCTCTCTCCTCTCCCTCTTTCTCTCTCCTCTCTCTCTGTACCTCAGTATTATATAAATTAATCTGTGGTGTCTCAGAAGTCTCTTGCTGTATAATGTCATCTCTTCTCTCTCCTCTCCCCTCTCTTCTCTCCTCCCTCTCTTCTGTCTCTCCTCTCCCTCTTTCTCTCTCCTCTCTCTCTGTACCTCAGTATTATATAAATTAATCTGGTGTCTCAGAAGTCTCTTGCTGTATAATGTCCTCTCTCCTCTCTTCTCTCCCCTCTTCTCCCTCCTCCCCCCTCTCTTCTCTCTCCTCTCCCCCTCTTTTCTCTCTCCTCTCTGTACCTCAGTATTGTATAAATTAATCTGTTTTGTCTCAGAAGTCTCTTGCTGTATAATGTCATCTCTTCTCTCTCTCCTCTTCGTCATCTCTTCTCTCCTCTCCCCCTCCTCTCCTCTCTCTACCCCCTCCTCTCCTCTCCCCTTCTCTCTCTCCTCTCCCTCTCTCTCTCTGTACCTCAGTATTGTATAAATTCTTCTCATGCTGTTTGTGCGAGAGGACTGCTAAGTGACACATTTTACGAAAGATATCAGGTTTTTTTTTAATTTTTGAGACACGTTGGAATTAGGTGTGGTGTGTTGTGCGTCTCTATGCAAGATAAGCGATTCACTGGAATTTTGGCAAATACTGCCCTGTGATTGGTTGATTTCTGATATGTGATTTTGTAATCGGGCCAGAACTCGTGTAACAGGCAAGCGGAGTCACATGACTCTCGTCTCCCGCACAGCTGTCCGAGTCAGTCAGTCAGTTCAAAGCAGAGCAGGAGGAAGCTGTTCTGTTACGAATCTTAAACAAGGTTAAATGCTGACGAAGACCACGGCAACAGACCTGGACTACCACTGTGAACAAACAAAGCCACTGAGACACACCAGAGACACACACACACACACACACCCACCCAGCCAGCCACTGACACACACACCACACACACACACACACACACCACACACACACACCCACCCAGCCACTGACACACACACCACACACCACACCCAGCCACTGACACACACACACACACACACCCAGCCACTGAGAGACACACACACCCACCCAGCCACTGACACACACACCACACACCCACCCAGCCACTGAGACACACACACACTGACACACACACCCAGCCACTGACACACACACCACACACACACACACACACACACACCCAGCCACTGACACAGACACACACACACCCAGCCACTGAGACACACACACACAGACACACACACTGTGGACAGACACACACACACACCCAGCCACTGAGACACACACACACACACACACCACTCACCACACACATAGAGACACACACACACAGGCACTGAGACACACCACACACACACTACACACACCCAGCCACTGACACACACACACCACTCACCACACACACACAGCCACTGAGACGCACACACACACCTAGCACCCCCCCCCACACACACACACACTGACACACACACCACACACAGACTACCCCTAACACACACACCCCACACCACAAACACCACTCACCACACACGCACACACACTGAGACAGACACACACACACTGACACACACCACAAACAGCCACTGACACACACACACACAGCCAGACACACACACCACTTACAGACACAAACACAGCCCCTGACACAAACATACACTGATGCAGGAAGACACTGACACACACAAATACAGATAGACAGACAGACACACACACACACACAAATACAGACAGACAGACAGACACACACACACACACAAATACAGATAGACAGACAGACACACGCACACACACACACACAAATACAGACAGACATTCTGTCAAGAGGGCACAGAAAGACACTGTGTGAGAAATGCATAGCCTGTTCTAGATGTTACTAGAACTTTGGTATATGGATTAAATGGGAATTTGTATAAATTCTTATATGATGTCTCCCTGTACCCCCAGATTGTGACACACTTACTAACTTAGGAAAGTCCTTACCAAGTGTCATCCAGTGGATAAGCGAGACTCTGTGCACACACACACTGCCCTGACTCCTATGGGAATCAGACTCCCGCTGCACAGCAGTGTGATCCAGTCCTGGTTTCACTAGGAGTTTAATAATCAGACACACCTGAGCTTGTTAGCTAGACACACTGGGGGCTGATCAAGCTGGTAGTAAAACCTGGAATGGATCACACTCTGTGGACCAGGAGTCGGTGTGGTTTGAACCCTGATGTTCTGTGCTGTGTTCACCTGTTCTTATGGAAAGAGGGGACTTCATTTGAAGTCTATAAAACCTTAAACTGATACAGTGAACCCAAGAATATGACTTCAAGTTTAGCACAGAGAGAACAAGAGGGACTAAGTGGAAGCGGTCGAGTTTAGAACAGAAGGGAGGAAGCATTTTTTTTTCACAGTTATAAATGCATGGACTAGCCGACCTGGTGAAGCGGTAGGATCTGAAACACTAGGAACATTTACAAAAACATTCCACCCCCCACCCCCGTTAGGGGGGAATGGTGCGTGAACGAGGGACGCGCCTTGATGGGTAGACTGGCCTTTTCAAAGGGCTGCTGAAATCTGGTTTTGCGAATGCCTTCATCAGTGTGTGTGTGTGTGTGTGAGAGAGCTATTGGAATTGACTCTCTTCTCCTGTGTGTTTGTTCAGTGGATCTGGTGACTGGGTGTCTCCCTCTGTCTGTATGCGGGTGTGGGGGGGGTGGGGTGTTCCAGTTGGAATGTCCAGAAGGTTGTCATGGCAGCAGCTGGAGGTTCTGTCACGCTCTGGGAATGAAACTGGGTCATGTGACCAGCAGCAGAGCAGACTGTCCCATGAGTCATTGCTGCTAGCCTCTCTCGCTCTCTCTTGCTCTCTCTCTCTGCTCTCCTCTCTCTCTCCCTCTGTTCTCTTTCTCTCTCCCTCTCTCTGCTCTTTCTCTCTCCCTCTGCTCTCTCTCCCTCTCTCTGCTCTCTTTCTCTCCCTCTCTGCTCTCCTCCTCTCTCTCCTCTCTCACTCTCTCGCTCTCAGGTTGAGATACAAAGCTGCAGACGTCTGTTTATTTAAACAAAACAAAAACAAAATAATCAGGATTTACACCGACAGCGTCTTACGAGAAACACCAATGCCATCGGCACAGATCTTGTGTTCTGACGAGATTTGAATGGATACGCCCTGAAGCAGCAGCTCTCAAACTGGGGGGAGTGGGGAGCATGGTTTGAGGGGACACACACAGTAACGTTTTGTCCCAAACGACTGACAAGCGAAGGACTTTATTTTGACGAGGGATGGGGGGGGCATCTGCGTTTTCAAAGGCTCTGCCAACGACCTTGACATCAGCCCCGTTTACAGTCTCCCTTGGCATTGTCGTGCTAATCGAGAGGGCTTAACAGGACAAAAGAGAGGGTGTGGGGGCACGTTTCACAGCAGCACTGAGGTGCTGAGCCCCGGGGCGTTACTGTGACAAAATAAAAATGAGTGTCACACAGCTGATAATGTCTGTGAGTGTTTGTGCCCGAGATTTTAAAAGTACTTGGAACACTATTGTATTCATAAGAACATGAGAAAGTTTCCAAACGAGAGGAGGCCCCATTCGGCCCATCTTGCTCGTTTGGTTGTTTAGTAGCTTATTGATCCCAGAATCTCATCAAGCAGCTTCTTGAAGGATCCCAGGGTGTCAGCTTCAACATTAGTGGGGATATATTATTGAGGCCATCGTTTTTGCCATCGCGTGACGGGGAGATTTCAGGGTCAGGGTTCCCTCTTTTAAAATCAATTGCAAATCCAGCTCCTTCAAAGAAGGGAGGTGGACTCAGTTAAAAGGGAGTTGATTTTAAACAGGACCGGACCCAGACTCTGGTGCGATATGGTCGTTGGGCTGTCACTTTTGTGTTGAACTGTTCTGTGCTATCCAAATTGAAGCCTTTATTTATTAAAGGCGGCGCTTTATCGGGACTCCTCGGGAGAAGGAAAAATCTCCTGAATAAGCGTCTTGTCCCAATTGAACGAGAGGCGGCTGAGACGCCCCGGCTCGCACTTTTTTGATTCTTAATGAAAAGAAAAAGGGTGAAATAACATTATGATTAAATGTTAAATAAATAATTTAAAATCCGATTTCTTTTTTTTTCGTTCATAATTTGAAAACACTGCCTCCCAAAATATTTGTATTAATACTTGTACTGTGATTCTTGAAATGTGTTTTTTGTTTACGACTGTAAGTCGCCCTGGATAAGGACGTCTGCTAAGAAATTAATAATAATAATAATAATAATAATAATAATAATAAATAATAATACTAATAATTAAACAACACAGCTAGCGTTGGGAAGAACCGTCTCCCGGAGTTGAATCCCATTGAAGCAGAAATCTGGATTATCAGTATCCTGATTTTTTTTTTTTTTTTTTTTTTAAGGGTCGCTGGTGTAGATTGGTGCTGATTCAGAGTGAATTCAGAAACAGCTGCTTGGGGTTTGTGATGATCGCTCGCTCGCTTTTCTTCAGACTCTGCGGAGAACAGCGACCCACTAATTCACTCGACCCACAGCGACCCACTAATTCACTCTGACCGGTGAATCAGCCCCGAACCACACCAGCGACCCTCGCATCCGTTTTCAGTTTCAGTTTCTTTAGCATCCTTTTATGCTTAGAGAGGAGATGTTTCAGGGATATTAAAATCTTTTACTAAGTGAGTGAGATGAAAGGAGCAACGAATGTGTCTGACAAAGCAAGTTCCCTCTCCTTGTGTTTCACTTGTTTAACTGTAACCAAGTGCCTGAACGGTCTGAGTCAGCAATTTAATACCTCTCTATCTCCCACCCTCTCTCTTTCTCTCTCCCCCACCCCCTCTCTCTATCTCGCCTCTCTTCCCCCTCTTGCTCTCCCCCCTCGTGCTCCCTCTCCCCCACCCCTCTCTCTCCCTCTCTTCTCTTCCCCCTCGCGCTCTCTTCCACCCCGTCTCTCGCTCTCTCCCCCACACTGTCTCCCTCTCTCCCCCACCTTCTCTCTCTCCCCTTCCCCCTCTCGCTGTCTCCTCCTCTCGCTCTCTGCCCCACCCGTCTCCCTCTTCATCCTCTCCCTCTCTCCTGTTCCCTCTCTCCCCCTCTCCTCTTCCCCCTCTCGCTCTCTCCCCCTCGCGCTCTCCTCTTCCCCCTCTCGCTCTCTCCCCACCCCTTTCTCTCCTCTTCCCCTCTTGTGCTCTCCCCCACCCCGTCTCGCTCTCTCCCCCTCGCGTTCTCTCTCCCACCCCGTCTCCCTCTCTTCCCCCTCTCCCTCTCTCCTGTTCCCTCTCTCCCCCTTTCGCTCTCTCCCCCACCCCCTTTCTCTCCTCTTCCCCTCTTGTGCTCTCCCCCACCCCGTCTCGCTCTCTCCCCCACCTTCTCTCTCTCCTCTTCCCCCTCTCACACTCTCCACCACCCCGTCTCCTTCTCTCCTCTTCCCCCTCTCCCTCTCTCCTCTTCCCTCTCTCGCTCTCCCCCTCGCACTCTTTCCCCCACCCCCTCTCTCTCCTCTTCCCCCTCTCGCTGTCTCCCCCTCTCGCTCTCTCCCCCACCCCGTCTCCCTCTCTTCCCCCTCTCCCTCTCTCCTCTTCCCTCTCCCCACCTCCTCTTCCCCCTCTCGCTCTCTCCCTCTCGCGCTCTCCTCTTCCCCCTCTCGCTCTCTCCCTCTCGCGCTCTCCTCTTCCCCCTCTCGCTCTCTCCCCACCCCCTTTCTCTCCCCTTCCCCTCTCGCTCTCTTCCCCACCCCGTCTCCCTCTCTCCTCTTCCCCCTCTCGCTCTCTTCCCCATCCCATCTCCCTCTCTCCTCTTCCCCCTCTCACTCTCTCCCCCACCCTGTCTCTCGCTCTCTCCCCACCCCCTTTCTCTCCCCTTCCCCTCTCGCTCTCTTCCCCACCCCGTCTCCCTCTCTCCTCTTCCCCCTCTCGCTCTCTTCCCCACCCCGTCTCCCTCTCTCCTCTTCCCCCTCTCGCTCTCTTCCCCACCCCGTCTCCCTCTCTCCTCTTCCCCCTCTCGCTCTCTTCCCCACCCCGTCTCCCTCTCTCCTCTTCCCCCTCTCGCTCTCTTCCCCACCCCGTCTCCCTCTCTCCTCTTCCCCCTCTCGCTCTCTTCCCCACCCCATCTCCCTCTCCTCTTCCCCCTCTCACTCTCTCCCCCACCCTGTCTCTCGCTCTCTCCCCACCCCCTTTCTCTCCCCTTCCCCTCTCGCTCTCTTCCCCACCCCGTCTCCCTCTCTCCCCTTCCCCTCTCGCTCTCTTCCCCACCCCGTCTCCCTCTCTCCTCTTCCCCCTCTCGCTCTCTCCCCCACCCTGTCTCTCACTCTCTCCCCACCCCCTCTCCTCTTCCCCTTCTTGCTCTCTCCCCCCCTTGCGCTCCCCCTCTCCCCCCCCCAATTTATTAGCATGAGTAAAGCAATTACAAAATAAACATCAAACCACATGATTACAGCCAATAAATTCATCTATATAAAAGATACACACATTTCAATAAAACACACATAAAGACACCTTTGTACCTGCATGTCTGAGTCTGATGTAAATATTTTGTGTAATGGGAGCAGAAAGCGCCTAGTGGAATCTGTTTTAAACAGTGGTCTTACACTCTTTCTTTCTCTCTCCCTCTCTTTGCAGAGTGGTTGCTGACTCCACAGTCCCAGTGCAGAGAGAACAGGACTCTGCAGCGTCCCCTATTGCTGGGAGGTTGAATGTGCAGCTCGGAGCCCGGCTTGCCGGAGCCCAACTTGACAAACTCGCAAAAACTACAAAACTGCGCAAAAAAACTACAAATACCAGCATCCCCCCCCACACACACCACCACTCCCCTTCCCCCTCTTCAGCAAAGGGTTAAACTACAAATACCAGCACCCTCCTGCGTCTGCAGTTTCACAAGAAAATAAAACCGGATTACAAAAAAAAAATAATCTCCAAACGCTATCATTCTCCTGTACCCCTTATTTTTTAGTTTTCCCCCGGGTGTCGGGGTGCGTGGGGGGGGGGGGAGCGTTGGGGGGAACTACAGGAAAGCTGACGTTGGACTGCCAAGACAGAAAATCAACAAACAAAATGTCCACTGAAAGCAAATCGCTTCTCTTCCTGCAGTCGGAGCCTTACCCCCTCGCCGCGGGAGAGAGAGAGACCCGCGAGAACGAGAGACCGGTGGCTTCGGACTCGGACTCCGAAGGTTCGTTGGCCCGCGGCTACCGCTGCCAGCTCTGCGGCTACGAGACCAGAGAGCTGTCCAGCTTCAGCGAGCACCTCCGAGAGACGCACCCCATCTCCAACCTCAAAAGACCGTCCGCCGGGGACCCCGAAACGGCGCCGCGCAACGGCGAAACCCTTCCCCCCGGTCCCGGGAGGAAAACCGAAGGGGGCGGTAAAGACGTCGCCGCCCCGGGGAAACGCAAACGGAAATTGTTGACCGCGCCCAAGGAGGACTCCCGGGGAAAGATGAAGACCCCGAAACTGTCTCAGAGAAACTCGGCCGCCAATTTCAGCACCAACCACAACTCGGTGGTCTGCCTCCCGCTGGTCTCCGAGGGTCTCAAGCTGGTGTGGACCCAGTCTGACCAGACCAGCGCTCTGGATTCGGACGACGGGCTGGTGGAGGCGTTCAACCGCTTCCCTTACCCTTCGGCAGTGGAGATCAGGCAGTTGTGCCAGGCCTCGGGGCTGCCCCTGGACAAGGTGAAGGTCTGGTTCATGGTGCAGAGGATCAAGTACGGGATCAGCTGGTCTTCTGAAGAGATCGAGGAGACGAGGCTGAAACTGGGGCAGGGCAGGGTCAAAAGGGAGGAGGGGGAAGAAGAGGGGGAGATCGATTTAGGAGAAGTAAACGACCTCGAACGAAACCGGGTGGTGAAAACGGAGGAGAACGGGAACGCCCACCTCTCGTTAACCAACGGTTTGAAACCCAAGCTCCAGGGACGGAACGCCTTCCCCGTCGCCGTGACGACCGGCGCCTCCCACACCAACGGAACGGCGACTGGAAGTGTTAAGAAGAGCGGTCGGGAAGCTTCCTCGTCTTCCTCCTCCTCCTCGTCTCCTCTGTCGGTGAGCAGTGTGCCGCTTGCTCCCGTTTCTTCCCCTTCCCCGGCCAGCGGCCGCTACAAGAAGTCGAAGGCCCAGCTGGCGGCCCTGAGGTTCAGCTTTGGCGGGCAGCACTTCCCCAGCGAGGCGGAGCTGCGGCGGCTGCAGGACGAGACGGGCCTGACGCGCAACGAGATCCGCAAGTGGTTCAGCGACAGCCGCTACCAGCTCAAGAACAACCGGGCGTCTGGAGGGAACCCCAGCCCCAGCAGCGTCCCCGTTCCCAGCCCCAGCAGTGTCCCCAACCCCAGCTCCTTCTTTGAGTCCTTCCTGAACCGCAGCCTGGAGGCAGTGCGCGGGTTGGGGAATGCCGATGAGGAAGGGCCGGCAGAGGCGGGAGAGGGAGGAGGAGGGGGAGAGGAGGAGAGGCTTCCTGTCGAAGAGAAATCGGGACCAGGGTCGACGCTGCAGACTCCGCTGCACGGCAACAGCAGATCAAGGACTTACGCCAGGAAAGGCAAATCTGCTCCCGTCTCTTTGCCGGGCCCCTCCCCCTCTGAGCCGCCAGGCCCCTCCCCCTCTGAGCCGCCAGGCCCCTCCCCCTCTGGCCCCTCCCCCCTGACCCCCAGTGGCCGTCGTCGCAAGACCAAAGAGCAGCTGGCTATCCTCAAGGCGTTCTTCCTGCGGTGCCAGTGGCCTCAGAGTTCAGATTACTCTCAGCTGGTGCTGGAGAGCGGGCTGCCGCGACCGGACGTCATCCAGTGGTTCGGAGACACGAGATACGCGGTCAAGAACGGCCAGCTGCGGTGGGTCAGGGGGGCGGGGGGTGCCTCGGACATCGCTTCCGATATCTTACACCAGCAGCAGCAGCAGCAGCAGCAGAGTCACAGCGCTCCCCACATCACCGCTGCCCCCAGCAACAGCAGGGCTAAACGGAGAAGGGAGGCTGGGAGCAGCGCGGGGGTCAGGCACGGAGCCCGGGCCGAGGCTTCGGCCCCGGGTTCGAACCCCAGCGTTGACATGCGCCCCCTGGAGAGGTATTTGGGCTCCACGGGGTTCCTGCAGGAGAGGGACTTGGACCTTTTGTGCAAGAAGTCGAGGATGACTTACCAGCAAGTGAGGGACTGGTTTCTGTGCCAGCAACTGGGCATGGCGGAGGTAGAGGTAGACATCAGTGACGGGGAGGAGTGAGGGACTTTTTATACAGCTGCTTTTTACAGAGTTTCCATTCCCCCCACATCCCTAACTTTTACAGCATCTTCCATTTTAATTTTTTTTTATTAATACTGGGAAGGGAATCAGACTTCTGTTCCACAGCAGTGTGATCCATTCCAGGTTTTACTACCAGCTTGATCAGCCCCCCAGTGTGTCAAGTTAACAAGCTCAGGTGTGTCTGATTATTGGTGAAACCAGGAATGGATCAAACTGCTGTGCAACGGGAGTCTTGGTCCCATTCCTGAGTTTTTTTGTTTAAGGGCTCCTCACTGAAGTCCCATTGTATTATTTTTTTTTTCGTATGTGCAAGTCAGGTGGAATAATAGAGGAATCGCTGTAAAAGAAATAATTCATGTGTCCTGCTTAATTGTAGTCTCTTCTAGTTTTATCTTGAGCACAAATGTTAAACTACCTACCGTTACCCAATGGGAGGTAGTGCAAGACTATGGCTTGCTGTGGGTCTGTGAAACCAGATAGTTCTTGGATTAGTGGGAGGGAGCTCTCTGGGCGTCGCTGGTGTGGATCAGGGGGGGCTGATTCACCGTTCTGAGTTTGTGATGATCAATCGCTCGCTTTTCTTCAGACTCTGCGGAGAACAGCGACCCACACAAACCCAAGCTGCTGTTTCTGAATTCACTCTGAACGGTGACTCAACCCCGATCCACACACGATTTCTGCGGAGAGCTCCCTCCCAGTAATTAATTCCTGCAGCTCTAACTAGTTAGAACGTTTCAGAATACTTTGCTGTGTTTTTATTATTACAAAAAAAACAAAAACTTTGCTTTTGCTGGATTCTGTGTCGGATGAATCGCTGCAAGAGATCTTTTCAAATATCAAATGTTATATCGGCTCAAGAATTCAGAAAGGAAGAAAGAATAACTGAACAGAAAAATCTATACGGACAACACAGGACACAGCAAAGAGTTTTAAAAGTTATAGAGCGTTTTCTGTGGACTGCGGATTGTTCTGTAAGACTTTTTTAATAGTATTGTTAGAAAAAGTATTGCTGTTGTCTTTTTTTTTATTATTTAAATTGTACCCCCCCCACCCCCAAGATGTGATATTTACATAATTAAAGAAGGGTTTTTTAAAATGTTATTTTAATTGGACACGGGGGATCGTTTTTGGGAGACTGGAGAGAGAGCGAGAGAGAAGTTGCTGTTTTTTGTAATAAGTCTATTCAGTTTTAACAGACAATTATTCCAGCCCCATAACTATATATATATATATATATATATATATATATATATATATATATATATATATTTTTAGTATTAGGGCTGCGCTGAGACTCCTAATCGCCTTTAAGAATTATTTATTTATTTATCGGCAGGTGTTCAATAAATCCACTCATCACCGCGTTGATTACAAAACAAGAAAACCTGTCCTTCCCTCACCTTTACAATGCGTGCTGATCTTGAATTTTTCTCTCGGTCGGGGCGCTGAGATTTTTAACTGTTAGCCGACCAATGAAAATTCAGAGCGAGTTTCTGTACGTGCCTATGCAATAAATTTAAGATGCAGAGCAATTCTACGTTTTAAAAGGACAGTGTCTTAAGAGAAAACGTTAACCAAACTGATTGCAAAATATTAACCCCTTGATGTACGCAAGGAATTGATCGCTGCTCATTCGAGCGGTTTCTTCTTAAAATACATTTTGAGAGCGACCTCGAGTATCGCGAGAAGGAAACTGACCGTCTTGGATGATCTGATCGGTCAGCACGTTTTTTTAAACCCTGCTGTTCCGAGCTCCACCTCGTTGCAAAAATAAAGTTAGCATAATCTGTCCCTGTACCTTACACTTACAAAACCGTACCTGCGCACTGTAAATCCTTTTGTATTGCCGTTAATTGAACCCAATTTACTTTGTGTCCTGTGAAATGGATTCACGTTGGAAAATATACTGTGTACTGCACAGAACAGCTTTTAAATGTCTGTATCAGATTCAACAAATTCCGTTTTTTTTTTTTTTTTTTTTTTTTTTAATTTGAGGTTTTGAAAATCTCTTAGTACGACGCAGTTAACCTGAATTCATAATCTACTGCATTCGGGGTGTTTTATTAAAAAGGTGACTTGCAGTGGCACCTCAAAGTCATATGTCTTTGCTACCAATGAAGTACTGAAAGAAACTTCAAATTCAACGGCAAACGTTTCCGTTAGAAGTCTCTGTGACTTCAGTGTCAATTCAATGGCAAACGTTTCCACTAGAAGTCTTTCTCAGGGTCTTCAGTGTTAATTCAATGGCAAACGTTTCCACTAGAAATCTCAGTGTCTTCAGTGTCAATTCAACGGCAAACGTTTCCACTAGAAGTCTTTCTCAGTGTCAATTCAATGGCAAACGTTTCCACTAGAAGTCTTTCTCAGTGTCAATTCAATGGCAAACGTTTCCACTAGAAGTCTTTCTCAGCGTCTTCAGTGTAAATTCAATGGCAAACGTTTCCACTAGAAGTCTTTCTCAGCGTCTTCAGTGTAAATTCAATGGCAAACGTTTCCACTAGAAGTCTTTCTCAGTGTCTTCAGTGTAAATTCAACGGCAAATGTTTCCACTAGAAGTCTTTCTCAGCGTCTTCAGTGTTAATTCAATGGCAAACGTTTCCACTAGAAGTCTTTCTCCGTGTGAATTCAATGGCAAACGTTTCCACTAGAAGTCTTTTAAATCGTCTGAATTTATGACGTTTCTTTTAGTATTTCTAAATCCAGCGCTCGTGTGTGTGTGTTAGGTATGGGTGATCGTACCAATGAAAGCAGAGGATACTGAGGGCTGATGACAATTACTCATTTGTTACCCCAGATTGTGTGTGTGTCGTTGTTTTTTATATGTATGTATGAATGTGTTTTTGTTTTGTTTAGATGGGAGAATTCAGAAATGATTGATTTGTTATTGTAAAAAAGCTTGAAGGCCGGGGGTGTAGGTGTACTCGCAGAGGTTTTAAAATAGCTACCCTTTTTTTAAAAATCTGCGCAAGCAACATTATCACAGCGCCCCCTGTTGGAGGGTTTATCCATCCGACTTGCGGTCATCTACAATTACAGCAGCATTGTTGGCTGAAGTCACAATTCAGATTTCCATGAGATTTTTTTCAATTCTGCTGCAGTTTACCGTTATGATCACAATTATGCTAAGGAGTAACCCAAGCAACGACACACACACACATATATTAACAAGTTCACTGTGCTTTATTCTAAGTAACCCAGCAATAATCATCACAGACGCCAAGCCTGCAAGACCTCAGCACTCTCTCTTCTTTGGGTGAACGTAGGAAGACAGAGATTGATGCCTTTTCAGGTCTTGCATGCTTGTGATTTAATTTGTGTGTGTTTTTTTTAGTGTAACAAAAGATATCGCCTCTCCTTCTCTCTGTTATATCATCTCTGGACTGATGCGGCTCCCGTTTCGCCTGTCAGTAGTTGTAATGGACGGCAGGTCTGAATTGTACATTCAGATATCTATTTTTTGTTTATTTTTCTTTTATTTCTTCTTCCTGGTGTTTTATCATTTCCCGGACTTGATTTTGTCGCCAGCGAAACTGAGCTAGGCAGCGATTTCATACCAGGAAGCAGCGGCTTTAAATTCTGCGGCTGTGTTTTTGTCAATATCTTTCAGTCCTGGTTACCCTGCCTATTTTTTTTTTAAATGAAATTGCTTTGAGATTTGATACGAGATGTGTTCACTTGCTTCGCTTGAGTGATCAATGACGGTTCACTTTATTTTATTTTTTGTATTGTATTGTATTTTTTTTTTTTGTAATTACACACAGGAGTTTGGGGTCAGTGTTGGGTTGGGGAGGGTTCGAGGGTGGAAGAGATGGAGGGCACAAGACTGTTTTCAATAAAGCTTGTGTTTAAAGATACTGTGTTGGTGCTTTTATTTCAGTTGCAGTGATTTCTGCACGCGGTTTTAACTGGTTAGAAATCAAAATGGTTTTGTTTTTTCAGAACAGCCGCGTTAAACCAACCGCCACCTGAGGGACAAAGTAGCTTCAATGAAAGGCTTTTCAGAATGTAGTAAACTAACACAGACCCCAAGAAGAAGGGATTATATTGTAGCGTCAAGCTGAACAGGATTGTGGGGCTCTGTCTGTCTGTCTGTCTGTCTGCAGCTTTAATGAAACTAAACTCTTTTCAGAATGTAGTAAACTAACACAGACCCCAAGAAGAAGGGATTATATTGTAGCGTCAAGCTGAACAGGATTGTGAGGCTCTGTCTGTCTGTCTGTCTGTCTGTCTGTCTGCAGCTTTAATGAAACTAAACTCTTTTCAGAATGTAGTAAACTAACACAGACCCCAAGAAGAAGGGATTATATTGTAGCGTCAAACTGAACAGGATTGTGGGGCTCTGTCTGTCTGTCTGCAGTAAACTAACACAGACCCCAAGAAGAAGGGATTATATTGTAGCGTCAAGCTGAACAGGATTGTGGGGCTCTGTCTGTCTGTCTGTCTGTCTGTCTGCAGCTTTAATGAAACTAAACTCTTTTCAGAATGTAGTAAACTAACACAGACCCCAAGAAGAAGGGATTATATTGTAATGTCAAACTGAACAGGATTGTGAGGCTCTGTCTGTCTGTCTGTCTGTCTGTCTGTCTGTCTGTCTGTCTGTCTGCAGCTTTAATGAAACTAAACTCTTTTCAGAATGTAGTAAATTAACACAGACCCCAAGAAGAAGGGATTATATTGTAGCGTCAAACTGAACAGGATTGTGGGGCTCTGTCTGTCTGTCTGTCTGTCTGCAGCTTTAATGAAACTAAACTCTTTTCAGAATGTAGTAAACTAACACAGACCCCAAGAAGAAGGGATTATATTGTAGCGTCGAACTGAACAGGATTGTGGGGCTCTATCTGTCTGTCTGCAGTAAACTAACACAGACCCCAAGAAGAAGGGATTGTGTTAAGTCTGTTCATATATTGCCCCTTTTTGTTTTTTGTGTGTGTCAGTGCCCCTGTTCTGATTCAGAGACAAATGGGTGTAAGATTAGTGGAGGCAGAGATTAAAAGAAATAAATATTCACTTCAAATTGCTGTTCACATTGGAATAGAGGGATGGGAATAAGACTCCCGTTGCACAGCAGTTTGATCCAATCCTGGCTTTGCTATGAGTTTTATAAAATAGATAAGCATTTTAAATTCATGTTAAATTAATATTTAACAGATACGCAATTGATATTAAATTTACGTTCAATTATTCCTTGTTACTTTCTATTAACATTTAAGTCAGATTAACTGTATTTTCAATTAAAAACATGTAAACAATGGGCTATTATTACATATTTTCAAGAGTAACAAAACGTAATATAAATGGATGTAATATGCAATTACATTTTCAATCGACATTTGGTTAACATGGAGCAAGAAACCAGCTATTGCATATTTATTAAATATTAATTTAACATTAATATTAATTAATTTATACCATGCAATATAAAGCGTTACCAAAGTTACAATACAAATAAATATGAATTTCAATTTGTTTTCAATGTATTTTATAGCGCCTTTCACACCACAGAAATCTAAAACCAAGCAGTATAAAGAAATACCAACAACAAAAATAATCAAATAAATAATAATTATTATTTATTTCTCAGCAGACGCCCTTATCCAGGGCGACTTACAATTGTTACAAGATATCACATTATTTTTACATACAATTCCCCATTGATACAGTTGGGTTTTTACTGGAGCAATCTAGGTAAAGTACCTTGCTCAAAGGTACAGCAGCATTGTCCCCCCACCTGGGATTGAACCCACGACCCTCCGGTCAAGAGTCCAGAGCCCTAACCACTATACCACACTACAATATAGACCTATTAATTAATTTCACACATCATTTATTTAAAAACCTGTCCCAGATTAAGGCGTGTGTATCTTGCTCGTTTGGCTGTTAGTTGCTTATTGATCCCAGAATCTCATCAAGCAGCTTCTTGAAGGATCCCAGGGTGTCAGCTTCAACAACATTACTGGGGAGTTGGTTCCAGACCCTCACAATTCTCTGTGTAAAAAAGTGCCTCCTATTTTCTGTTCTGAATGCCCCTTTATCTAATCTCCATTTGTGACCCCTGGTCCTTGTTTCTTTTTTCAGGTCCCCTGGGTCGACATTGTCTATACCTTTTAGGATTTTGAATGCTTGAATCAGATCACCGCGTAGTCTTCTTTGTTCAAGACTGAACAGATTCAATTCTTTTAGCCTGTCTGCATCCGACATGCCTTTTAAACCCGGGATAATTCTGGTTGCTCTTCTTTGCACTCTTTCTAGAGCAGTAATATCCTTTTTGTAACGAGGTGACCAGAACTGAACACAATATTCTAGGTGAGGTCTTACTAATGCATTGTAAAGTTTTAACATTACTTCCCTTGATTTAAATTCAACACTTCTCACAATATATCCGAGCATCTTGTTAGCCTTTTTTATAGCTTCCCCACATTGTCTAGATGAAGACATTTCTGAGTCAACATAAACTCCTAGGTCTTTTTCATAGTTCCCTTCTTCAATTTCACTATCTCCCATATGATATTTATAATGCACATTTTTATTGCCTGCATGCAATACTTTACACTTTTCTCTATTAAATGTCATTTGCCATGTGTCTGCCCAGTTCTGAATGCTGTCTAGATCATTTGTTTTACTTCGCTACAAATACAGTATTATTTAGTCACAAAAAGGATATTAAAGGGCATTTTCTACCAATAAGACTGAAAACAAAAACCAGATACACAGCAAAACTGCCTCCCAGATGTATTAAAATATATCCATTATATTTTACAGGCCCAATACGAAATTTATAAGTTTCGTTGACGCTTTGGTTCAGTCTAGTTACTTAGGCCTGAGGCTTTGTATTGAAAAATAACAAATGTCTAATTTACATTCAAATACATTAACAAAGAAAAGCAGATACAATTTAAAATATTATATTTGACTGACAAATACAGGGAAATAAGACGTGAAACAAAAACATATCTGACCAAATGACGTAAAAAATAACTTAAATGTTTTCAACAATGCTTACTAATAATAATTCAGACATTATATATATATATATATATATATATATATATATATATATATATATATATATATATATATATATATGTAATTATAATATCGTTTTTTCTCTCTTAAAAAGCCGACAGACACTCACCTTCTCACTTCCCGCCAAAAGCTGACACCGCTCGCGGGGACGAGCACAGGGGCAAATTTGAAATTTAACGGTTTGCAAATGTTTTTTGTTTATACAGGTTCTGTATTAAAATACAACAGGTAATACAGCCATTGAAAATAAAACATAAAAAGGGAAACTGACTCGACTTTTATTTTCAACTACTGTGTAAGAAATGGCAAATTCGTATATTTTTTTAATCAAATTTAATTAGAGTAGATAACACAAATTATATTCCCGTTTGGCTACCAATCTGTTTGGTTGAAAATCACATTATTATTATTATTATTATTATTATTATTATTATAATACTACGTTCAACAAAAATCCAGACTTCCCTCTGCCATCCAGAAAATGAAGCTGCAGTTACAGTCGATAGCCACAAGGTGGGGCCGGAATGACACAAATCCGACAAAGCAACTATTCCGTTGACTATTTAACAAAATACATGCATTTGTTAAGCCAAAGTTGTCAAATTCTTCCGTATAACAAAAACCCAATTTGGGGGGGGGGGGGATCCTACTTTTAAATTGTAGTTTTCAAGGAGGGGGGGGGGGGGGGGGGGGGGGAAACTTGTGTGTCTCTGCAGCTGGAAACAAACAAACAACAAACCTAACTTCCTTTGAGGGTGAATAACAAATGATTTTGTAATTCCGAAATCTATTTGCAGTTACACCTTTTAAAATTGCCGATACACTCTCATACAAAACGTATACAGTCTCTCTGTTTTGATATATAGTTTATTTTTACAAGCCTGGACCACTAATTACATTTAAAAGTCTTATTAAAATGTTAAGCTTAAGTAAACGTCCCCCCGCAGGTGAGTTTTGCTATACTGCAGAGCGCCAGAAGTTACTCATTAAAAACTTTATTGCTTCAAAATATATATGCTAGTCAATCAAAGTTTACTTTATCCCTACCCAGGACGATATACAAGAGATAAGATAAAAGCGACGTGTAATCTCTAGCGCTGTTTTTTTTTAGTCCCATCGCAAAAATAATAATACAGCGTACTAACAGCTATTTGTTTTAATCTTTTTGTATTGATTGTATTTTAGAACAAATGTTCAGAAGGTGTCCGTGTTTATTCAACAAACTAGCCCTCGTTTTATAAAAACGAGCGCTTGGTCTAACTCATTTGAGGACGGGCTTGCCTTGTAATTTTGTGGAGCATTTGTAACTTCAATCGACCTGTTAATTTACATTTTCTCTTTGACTATATTGTGATGATATCTTACTCTTAATTGTGTTAACCTCTCCAGTCTCGACGCAACTGATAATTATGCAAATAAAATACCTTCAGACGCTTCTCTGAACCTCGATTTAAATCACAAACCGCAGCCTAGAATTGAGGCATTACTTGTGTGTTTTTTTTTCTTCGTCCCCCACAGCTTTGATAAAATAAATCAATTTTCTATGTGTTTTGAGTTTCATAACCGGTGTGAAATTTCACTTATAAAGTTTATACGCATCTGAACTGGACTGTCCTCAAAACAGGACGCTGGCGGTTTGCAGCCAAAACGTTTTTGTTTGTTTGTTTGGTTAAGAAATATTGATTTAGAATGTATCAAATGACATAAATACAACTTAAGTTTATGAAAAAAAAAAGTATTTTGTCCTTAACGGGTTTATGTGATAGGCCCTACTCCCGACAAACAAGCACTCAAATCGATTTATTATCTACACAGATGTATATATCTCATGTAAAGTCCTCTTTTTTTTTCTTTAACTCAAATATGTGTGTAGTAGGACGAATTTTAGGTAAAAAACAAACAAAACCAAAACACCAAAAACTAAACAAAATGGCCTGTAGCTCAAAACCCATGAATCATTTGGTGAAAAAAAAAAATCCAATTTTTATTTATTTATTTATTTTATTTATTTATTTAGTATGTAAGTTATAAATGACTTAAATACACAACAACGTTTGTATTTCTGCAAGGAAATCGAAACTAAAGCCGGTGACATTTTCTAAAAATATATTTGAGAGCGGGGCCTATATGGTAACTAGGCAACGTACTGGAGATGACTCTACGGATACGTTCAGTGGCCAAATTTCAATATCAATACCCGAATTCGTGTGTCTGTATGGCGTTTGTAAACTCCTTTTGCTTCATAGAGTCCAATGAAAGCTGCTGAATAATGTTCCCTTGTTAACATATTGAATTGCACCCCCTCTATATAGAATGAACTCCCTCAGCTTCATAGAGTCCAATGAAAGCTGCTGAATAATGTTCCCTTGTTAACATATTGAATTGCACCCCCTCTATATAGAATGAACTCCCTCAGCTTCATAGAGTCCAATGAAAGCTGCTGAATAATGTTCCCTTGTTAACATATTGAATTGCACACCCTCTATACAGAATGAACTCCCTCAGCTTCATAGAGCCCAATGAAAGCTGCTGAATAATGTTCCCTTGTTAACATATTGAATTGCACACCCTCTATATAGAATGAACTCCCTCAGCTTCATAGAGTCCAATGAAAGCTGCTGAATAATGTTCCCTTGTTAACATATTGAATTGCACACCGCTTTGTAGATTTTCATAACATTCTAGGTGATGCAAAACAGGCCACAGCTGTGCACAGAACACGCATTTGATTAACTAACCTGATTGTATCGCCGCTATTGAAGCATCAGTGAAATGCAGGCTGTGATATTTTGCGCTCGGAAGGTAAACTGACTTATCAGTTCCATCAAGACTGTGTTTCGGTGTCTTGTTTTTGCCAGGTTATTGCTGAACTGATAAAATCCAGCTCGCATTATTGCCAGCGTTTCTGGACAGAGCTTTTCCAATGATATTCACAGATTTTCACTGTCTACGTTGTCTTCATTTCCTTTACAATGCTTGCCTATGCTTTACCAGACCTCTCTGTGCTTTACAATGCTTCCCTATGCTTTACCACACCTCTCTGTGCTTTACAATGCTTCCCTATGCTTTACCAGACCTCTCTGTGCTTTACCAGACCTCTCTGTGCTTTACAATGCTTCCCTATGCTTTACCAGACCTCTCTGTGCTTTACAATGCTTCCCTATGCTTTACCAGACCTCTCTGTGCTTTACAATGCTTCCCTATGCTTTACCACACCTCTCTGTGCTTTACAATGCTTCCCTATGCTTTACCAGACCTCTCTGTGCTTTACAATGCTTCCCTATGCTTTACCAGACCTCTCTGTGCTTTACAATGCTTCCCTATGCTTTACCAGACCTCTCTGTGCTTTACAATGCTTCCCTATGCTTTACCAGACCTCTCTGTGCTTTACAATGCTTCCCTATGCTTTACCAGACCTCTCTGTGCTTTACAATGCTTCCCTATGCTTTACCAGACCTCTCTGTGCTTTACAATGCTTCCCTATGCTTTACCAGACCTCTCTGTGCTTTACAATGCTTCCCTATGCTTTACCAGACCTCTCTGTGCTTTACAATGCTTCCCTATGCTTTACCAGACCTCTCTGTGCTTTACAATGCTTCCCTATGCTTTACCAGACCTCTCTGTGCTTTACAATGCTTCCCTATGCTTTACCAGACCTCTCTGTGCTTTACAATGCTTCTCTATGCTTTACCAGACCTCTCTGTGCTTTACAATGCTTCCCTATGCTTTACCAGACCTCTCTGTGCTTTACAATGCTTCCCTATGCTTTACCAGACCTCTCTGTGCTTTACAATGCTTCCCTATGCTTTACCAGACCTCTCTGTGCTTTACAATGCTTCCCTATGCTTTACCAGACCTCTCTGTGCTTTACAATGCTTCTCTATGCTTTACCAGACCTCTCTGTGCTTTACAATGCTTCCCTATGCTTTACCAGACCTCTCTGTGCTTTACAATGCTTCCCTATGCTTTACCAGACCTCTCTGTGCTTTACAATGCTTCCCCATGCTTTGCTCAGTATTTTGAATGGCGTGTTTCTGTAACTCTGTGAACATGACAGAGTTATTTTGTTTGTGGATTTTTTGTTCCCCAGCTGCCCCCCCCCCCAGGGCCCAGGGCTGTTCCTGGTAAGGTTCAGCTTGGTAAACAAGGGGATTAGATGACGGGCTGTTTCACAATCTCTTGTGTGATTCTGTAAGCAGTTCACAGCTAGCTAAGTTTTCTGGGAGATCACCATGTACAGCCAACTTTTTTTTTGCAAGAACTACAATCTTAGGATTAAAACATAATAATTATAAAATAATAATAATAATAATAATAATAATAATAATAATAATAATAATAATAATAATAATATATGAACTTCGTTGAGATCTCTTATTAGAAGTCTAGTATTTCAGGTTAGATTTTGTTTTTACAATGTTGAATTTTTTTTTTTTTTTTTTTAAGTTTTTAAGTTTTCCAGTCAATTGAATTACAAACCGGTATGTAATTCAATATGTTAACAAGGGAACATTATTATGAGTTCATTCTCTCCTCCCCCCTCTCTCTCCCTCCCCTTCCCCTCTCTCTCTCCCTCTCCCTCTCCCCTCCCACTCCTCCCCCCTCTCTCTCCCTCCCCTCCCCTCTCTCTTCCTCTTCTCCCCTCCTCCCCCCTCTCTCTCCCCTCCCCTCCCCTCTCTCTCCCTCTTCTCCCCTCCCCTCTCTCTCTCTCTCCCTCTCCTCCCTCCCCTCCCCTCTCTCTCCCTCTTCTCCCCTCCCCCCTCCCCTCTCTCTCTCTCCCTCTCCCCCCCTCCCCTCTCTCTCTCTCCCTCTCCTCCCTCCCCTCTCTCTCTCTCCCTCTCCTCCCTCCCCTCCCCTCTCTCTCCCTCTCCTCCCTACCCTCCCCTCTCTCTCCCTCCCCTCCCCCCTCCCCTCCCCCTCTCCTCTCTCTCTCTCCCTCTTCTCCCCTCCCCCTCCCCCCTCTCTCTCTCTCCCTCCCCTCCCCCCTCCCCTCCCCTCTCCCTCTTCTCTTCTCTCCTCCCCTCTCTCTCCCTCTTCTCCCCTCCCCCTCCCCCTCTCTCTCTCTCCTCCCTCCCCTCCCCTCTCTCTCCCTCTTCTCCCCTCCTCCCTCCCCTCTCTCTCTCCCTCTCCCCCCTCCCCTCCCCTCTCCCTCTCCCCTCCCCCTCCCCCCTCTCTCTCTCCCTCTCCTCCCTCTCCTCCCTCTCTCTCTCCCTCTTCTCTCCTCCCCCCTCCCCCCTCTCTCTCCCTGTTTATTTCAGACAGTATTCTGCCTCAATCCAGTTCTAACCTCCTCCCCTTCATCTTAAATTCAGTCTGTCAGCAAAGCTGAACATTACCACAGAGGCACATTTAAAGCTGCAGGAGCTGATAATTGTTCAGACTCGTCTCTTCTCGTTACACTAACAGAGACAGGGAAAGGCGGGCCGACTGGACACCACTGTTAGTTCAGAACGCGGTCTCGTACCATCAGAGACATTGACATGTCTCCCCTAGTTATACATTAACTTATATAAGTGCTATACATCTGTGCCGCGGTTGCCAGAGGCCCTATAGAGGCCAATCCCTCCAGCAAATTAAATGTCTCTTTAGAGCTTCCTTAACCTGTCTGCTTGTTACCAAAGCAAAATTCCTGATGCTGGGAAAAAAACTGTGGAATCTCAACTTTGACTGCCAACGAAAAAGCAACCCAGTGACCCCAGGATAAGTACAGTCGGCAATAGATTCACTGCACAACATCTGTTAGTTTAGCGAGGAGACAGGCAGCAGGCTTGCAGACAGACAGTGGCACTGCAATGACAATAATGGTTCTGTATTACACTGAGGGGCGATGGTAGCACAAGTATAGGGCAGCTGCAATGGGGTGAGGCTGGTAGAATGGGACCACAGTGTGCTGACTATACCCTACATGATCTTCAATGGCAATGCAGACAGACAGTGGCACTGCAGTGACAATAATGGCTCTGTATTACACTGAGGGGCGATGGTAGCACAAGTATAGGGCAGCTGCAATGGGGTGAGGCTGGTAGAATGGGACCACAGTGTGCTGACTATACCCTACATGATCTTCAATGGCAATGCAGACAGACAGTGGCACTGCAATGGCAATAATGGTTCTGTATTACACTGAGGGGCGATGGTAGCACAAGTATAGGGCAGCTGCAATGGGGTGAGGCTGGTAGAATGGGACCACAGTGTGCTGACTATACCCTACATGATCTTCAATGGCAATGCAGACAGACAGTGGCACTGCAATGGCAATAATGGTTCTGTATTACACTGAGGGGCGATGGTAGCACAAGTATAGGGCAGCTGCAATGGGATGAGGCTGGTAGAATGGGACCACAGTGTGCTGACTATACCCTACATGATCTTCAATGGCAATGCAGACAGACTGACAGACAGTGGTCCCACCCCCACAAAAGAATTATATTGTAGCGTCAAACTGAACAGGATTGTGGGGCTCTGTCTGTCTGTCTGCAGTAAACTAACACAGACCCCAAGAAGAAGGGATTATATTGTAGCGTCAAACTGAACAGGATTGTGGGGCTCTGTCTGTCTGTCTGCAGTAAACTAACACAGACCCCAAGAAGAAAGGATTATATTGTAGCGTCAAACTGAACAGGATTGTGGGGCTCTGTCTGTCTGTCTGTCTGCAGCTTTAATGAAGCTAAACTCTTTTCAGAATGTAGTAAACTAACACAGACCCCAAGAAGAAGGGATTATATTGTATCAGACTGAACAGGATTGTGGGGCTCTGTCTGTCTGTCTGTCTGTCTGTCTGTCTGTCTGCAGCTTTAATGAAACTAAACTCTTTTCAGAATGTAGTAAACTAACACAGACCCCAAGAAGAAGGGATTATATTGTATCAGACTGAACAGGATTGTGGGGCTCTGTCTGTCTGTCTGTCTGTCTGTCTGTCTGTCTGTCTGTCTGTCTGCAGCTTTAATGAAACTAAACTCTTTTCAGAATGTAGTAAACTAACACAGACCCCAAGAAGAAGGGATTATATTGTAGCGTCAAACTGAACAGGATTGTGGGGCTCTGTCTGTCTGTCTGTCTGTCTGTCTGTCTGCAGCTTTAATGAAACTAAACTCTTTTCAGAATGTAGTAAACTAACACAGACCCCAAGAAGAAGGGATTATATTGTAGCATCAAACTGAACAGGATTGTGGGGCTCTGTCTGTCTGTCTGTCTGTCTGTCTGTCTGTCTGCAGCTTTAATGAAACTAAACTCTTTTCAGAGTGTAGTAAACTAACACAGACCCCAAGAAGAAGGGATTATATTGTAGCATCAAACTGAACAGGATTGTGGGGCTCTGTCTGTCTGTCTGCATCTTTAATGAAACTAAACTCTTTTCAGAATGTAGTAAACTAACACAGACCCCAAGAAGAAGGGATTATATTGTAGCGTCAAACTGAACAGGATTGTGGGGCTCTGTCTGTCTGTCTGCATCTTTAATGAAACTAAACTCTTTTCAGAATGTAGTAAACTAACACAGACCCCAAGAAGAAGGGATTATATTGTAGCATCAAACTGAACAGGATTGTGGGGCTCTGTCTGTCTGTCTGTCTGTCTGTCTGTCTGTCTGCAGCTTTAATGAAACTAAACTCTTTTCAGAGTGTAGTAAACTAACACAGACCCCAAGAAGAAGGGATTATATTGTAGCGTCAAACTGAACAGGATTGTGGGGCTCTGTCTCTGTCTGTCTGTCTGCAGCTTTAATGAAACTAAACTCTTTTCAGAATGTAGTAAACTAACACAGACACCAAGAAGAAGGGATTATATTGTAGCGTCAAACTGAACAGGATTGTGGGGCTCTGTCTGTCTGTCTGTCTGCAGCTTTAATGAAACTAAACTCTTTTCAGAATGTAGTAAACTAACACAGACCCCAAGAAGAAGGGATTGTTGTAGTCGTCTGACTGGGAAGTGTATCTGTGAGCTGCAGCTCATTTGATTGCAAAGCGTTTCTGATTTTAAAGCACCGCCAAGCGGCGGCTAAGTCACAACCATAATGTTACGTATCTAACCGTATCTCGACATATGGCGGAGGGGGGAGCCGCCGTGACGCTGTCGGTCGCTGTCGTATAAAAACGACCGCCGGACTCCAAGGTTGTTTAGAGAAAGCGCCGCTTCTTTACAGCTCAGTTTAGGGGCAAGCTTGGCCCGGTTCAGCTGGATTCGGACCTGGTCGGGCAGATTTTTGTTTTTTTTAGTGTTGTTATTTGCAGTGAAGGGAGTATTGTCGTTTCGTAGGCACGAATTAAAGACGTCTCTCTTGTATTGGCTTGGAAGATCGTGTGAATAGGCAGATACAGACACAGTACAGCAGCAGGCAAAGACAAAAAACAGCTTTCTAGTTTTGAACGCTTTTGTTTTCTTCGGGGTGCTGAGTGCTGGGGCAGACACGATATAGAAAATAAAGCGGATATGAATTTAGTTCTGTGTCCTGTGGAGTACAAGATATAGGCTCGTGTACAAACATAATGAAGCTTTGAAATCCTGACATTCATTGATTATTCGGATTAGCAATTGTTGTTTTTTTTTAGTCTTTAATACTATTATGATTTGCAATAATTTGAATTCGTATCCGTTTAGCAGCGCACCGGTGCAGTGTGATAGATTCAGAAAAATACGTTGTTTACCAAAGACTACCAACCTGCATACATTATAACATCCATATATATATATATATATATATTTTTCTTTTACACAACCTATCTCATCTCATCTAAACAGATATTTCTTTGCCACAAACCACAGAATTGCACTTTACAGTTGACTCGTATGCAAAGGTCTTAATTGCTAAAGTTGAACGATCGATTACTGTAAAGACTGAATCATGATTATTGTTATAATTTGAATATATATATATATATATTTATTGAGATTCTTTCTACACGTGCCTTTTACGTTTATTTTATTTTTTTATCGTTGTTAGAATTTGTGGTGCAGACACAAATAACGATATACAGTATTAGTGTAGCTATATATATATAAAAACTCAACCACCACATTTCATAGTCATATTATAAGTATAAATATATAGATAGGTATATAGCACTCCTTTGTGTTTTTGGTTACAAGTAAAAAAAAAATACCCCAAATCGCCAAAATGACAGACGGACCTCGTCAGCGGGGGAACGCAGCGGCGGCGGCCGGCGATGGCGCCCCTGAATCCGGCAAGGAGAGCTCAGGAGGGGCCAGTGTGGCTCTGAAAAAGGAAATCGGACTCCTCAGCGCTTGCGGAATAATTGTCGGTAAGATTGGTTCAATTAATGCATAAAACATGTCCTATTGTAAGTGGCTCTGCAGCAGCAGCAGCAGTTGTTGATGATGATGCATAGTTCACCACCATAAGTCGCTCTGGATAAAAGCGTCTTTATGAACGAACAACGACTGTATTGTATTAAGTTCGTTATCATGCAGAACTTGTTATAGTTGAATCAATTGGCCAGTTCGTTTTATTTTCAGTGAAACGAGCTGTTAATTAAACATTGACATTTGGGACCACAATGGTTGTTCTTTGTAGCGATGTTAAATTGACTGGCGGTGATCTGTTTTGAAGACACGCCGTCAAAACTAGAAAGAGGTCACTTATCTCGACTTCAGTCCGCGTTATTTAAGGACTGTGTGTGGGCGAACAAACTAAGCAAAATGTAGACGACTGGTCGCCCTCGCTTTCAGAGAGACGTCTGACTCCAAATAATATTTCTCCTAAAAAAAAAAAAACAAAACAAAAAAAAACGTTTTTTAAATTCAACTTTTTGTTTTTGAGACGTAACTCGGGAAAACCGTTAAAAACGCGAACCAGCACGCGCAGAACAAACGCTCAGAATTCTCAAATTCAAATTTTTGAAACGATGGAGTGAAAATTCCACTCCGCGCGTGCGTGTGTTTGTCTCGAGGTACATGATATCGACATAATCATAAAATATGCCTCAAATTAATTTGTATTTGAATTCGCTCTGATTAATTAAACGCTTTACGAGGAAAATGTTTAATATTTAGTGGACTTTACCCGGATGAAAAAAGCGATACTATATTATTATTATTATTATTATTATTATTATTATTATTATTATTATTATTATTCAAATGTTAGAGTGAATTTAAGGTAGTTGGTTTGGTTTTTAAACTATAAAAACTACACATTTAAAACGGTTACGACAGGAATGCAGTGTTATATTTTTCATATTATTAATCAGTCTTATTTATGCTGGCGGTTTTAGTTCATCGACGTAATCATGTATTTAGAGTGTGATTTTAGTACGTTTTTTTGTTTCAAATTCTCGTGACATTTCATCGAGCATGATGTTAGTTTTAAAAAACGTGTGTTTCTGAAGGGTTTTGGGGTTATAATATCGCAATAAAGCATAGTGACTATCGGCCTTTTCGACAAGGAATGGATTTCAAAATTTGGTTCACACGATCGTCAGGTTGTAGCTCTGGTGTTGTGCCAAATAGTGTCCCGGCCAAACGTTGTCGCTGAGCAGCATTTGGCACGCTAGGTGCCAAATACTGTCTCCAGCACAACTGCAATAACGCGCAAATACAGCTAAGAAGGGCATGCATTTTCAAATGTGTGCCAGTAATTTGTAACCCTGATAAAACTCCTGGCTCCTGATCATTTCAATATTAATAATAATAATACTAGACTTCATTGAGGGGAGCTCTGAACCCCAGGACTGGGTGCAGCAGCAGCAGCAGCAGCAGGGCTAGCATGAGTTTGTAACCCTGCTCAAACTCCTGGCTCCTGATCATTTCAATATTAATAATAATAACACTAGACTTCATTGAGGGGAGCTCTGAACCCCAGGACTGGGTGCAGCAGCAGCAGCAGGGCTAGTGTGAGTTTGTAACCCTGCTCAAACTCCTGGCCCCTGATCATTTCAATATTAATAATACTAGACTTCATTGAGGGGAGCTCTGAACCCCAGGACTGGGTGCAGCAGCAGCAGCAGGGCTAGTGTGAGTTTGTAACCCTGCTCAAACTCCTGGCCCCTGATCATTTCAATATTAATAATACTAGACTTCATTGAGGGGAGCTCTGAACCCCAGGACTGGGTGCAGCAGCAGCAGCAGCAGGGCTAGTGTGAGTTTGTAACCCTGCTCAAACTCCTGGCCCCTGATCATTTCAATATTAATAATACTAGACTTCATTGAGGGGAGCTCTGAACCCCAGGACTGGGTGCAGCAGCAGCAGCAGCAGCAGCAGGGCTAGTGTGAGTTTCTAACTTGTTTGAAGCTGGTCATAGTTTTGCCTGTGCAGTTACTTTGTCATGTGAAAGTATTCTCATGGGAGGGCGGCTGTGTTTATTTGAAGCGATGCAGCCATCCTCAGTGGCAGGATTTTTGCTGACAGTGTTGTCTGTAATTGGCTTAGACCAAATGCAAGTAAAGACGACTGTCTGATCATCTGAGCACGACTCCCTCCCTCCCTCCCTCCCTCTCTCCACTCTTTCATGTTCCCCTGACCTGTTGAATTCCTTCACAGCCTGTCAGCTATGATCAAAATAATCCACAACCACGAAACACTCAACAGGGAATCAGACTCCCGCTGCACAGCACTGTGATCCAGTCCTGGTTTCACTAGGAGTTTAATAATCAGACACACCTGAGCTTGTTAGCTAGACACACTGGGGGCTGATCAAGCTGGTTGTAAAACCTGGAATGGATCACACTGCTGTGGAACAGGAGTCTGATTGGAATGGGTGAACACGGAGTGTTGGAAATTAAACCGATTTTAATTTAAAAAAATTAAACTGAAAGGATACTGTAAGGATTAGTTTACCATGGTCTGTTTATTAATATGCTTTACCAGACCTCTCTGTGCTTTACAATGCTTCCCTATGCTTTACCAGACCTCTCTGTGCTTTACAATGCTTCCCTATGCTTTACCAGACCCCTCTGTGCTTTACAATGCTTCCCTATGCTTTACCAGACCTCTCTGTGCTTTACAATGCTTCCCTATGCTTTACCAGACCTCTCTGTGCTTTACAATGCTTCCCTATGCTTTACCAGACCTCTCTGTGCTTTACAATGCTTCCCTATGCTTTACCAGACCTCTCTGTGCTTTACAGTGCTTCCCTATGCTTTACCAGACCTCTCTGTGCTTTACAATGCTTCCCTATGCTTTACCAGACCTCTCTGTGCTTTACAATGCTTCCCTATGCTTTACCAGACCTCTCTGTGCTTTACAATGCTTCCCTATGCTTTACCAGACCTCTCTGTGCTTTACAATGCTTCCCTGCGCTTTACCACACCTCTCTGTGCTTTACAATGCTTCCCTATGCTTTACCAGACCTCTCTGTGCTTTACAATGCTTCCCTATGCTTTACCAGACCTCCCTGTGCTTTACAATGCTTCCCTATGTTTTACCAGACCTCTCTGTGCTTTACAATGCTTCCCTATGCTTTACCACACCTCTCTGTGCTTTACAATGCTTCCCTATGCTTTACCAGACCTCTCTGTGCTTTACAATGCTTCCCTATGCTTTACCAGACCTCTCTGTGCTTTACAATGCTTCCCTATGCTTTACCAGACCTCTCTGTGCTTTACAATGCTTCCCTATGCTTTACCACACCTCTCTGTGCTTTACAATGATTCCCTATGCTTTACCAGACCTCTCTGTGCTTTACAATGCTTCCCTATGCTTTACCAGACCTCTCTGTGCTTTACAATGCTTCCCTATGCTTTACCACACCTCTCTGTGCTTTACAATGCTTCCCTATGCTTTACCAGGCCTCTCTGTGCTTTACAATGCTTCCCTGCGCTTTACCAGACCTCTCTGTGCTTTACAATGCTTCCCTATGCTTTACCATGCCTCTCTGTGCTTTACAATGCCTCCCTATGCTTTACCAGACCTCTCTGTGCTTTACAATGCTTCCCCATGCTTTACCAGACCTCTCTGTGCTGTATTACACTGTGCTATGGTTTTACTGTGAGGAAACCTTTTTTTTTTCTTAAGGGATAGTCCGCAGTCTCTCATTGGTTTACCTCAGCAAAGCTCAGAGGAGCTTTCAAACGTGGTCAGTCCTGTGATCTCTCTCTCTCTCTCTACCTCTCCCCCTCTCTCTACCCCTCTCTCTCTCCCCCTCCTCATCCCTTCTCCCTCCTCTCTCTCTCTCTCCCCTCTCTCTCCCCCTCTCACCCCTCTCTCTCCCCCCTCCCCCTCTCTCCTTCTCTCTCTCTCTCCCCCTCTCTCTCTCCTGCTCTCCCTTCCTCTCTCCACCCCTCCCCCTCTCTCTCTCCTTCCTCTCCCACCCTCTGTATCTCTCCCCCTCTCTCTCTCCTTCCTCTCCCCCGCTCTCTCAATCTCTCCCTCTCTCCCCCCCCCCTCTTCCTCAGGTAACATCATCGGCTCTGGGATCTTCGTGTCACCGAAGGGGGTGTTGGAGAACGCTGGCTCTGTGGGGATGGCGCTGGTGGTGTGGATCGTCACAGGACTCATCACGGCTGTGGGGGCGCTGTGCTACGCAGAGCTGGGGGTCACCATCCCCAAATCAGGGGGAGACTACTCCTACGTCAAAGACATCTTCGGGGGACTGGCTGGGTGAGAGGGGGAGGGTGATGAGGGTAACGGGGGAAGGGGAGAGGGCGGAGAGAGAAGTCAACATCCCCATTTTCTCACGCTGTTAATAATTTATGTTTCTATTTGTTCTGTGCTTGAACTGGTGTTTTTTTTTTTTTTTTATATAAAAGCTACATTTCGGAAAGGCTAAAAGAAGCTTAATCATTTCAACGGCAAACGCTTCTTTTTGATATTTCGAAATCATGTTTTATGAGTTTTGGATCGATCACAGCCCTAACTATTTCCTCACATCTGCGGATTTTATAATAGTGTGTCTGCAGCGTTTTATTAAAATCATATGAAACCATATATATATATATATATCATTTTTTGTCTGTTTGTTTTAGTGCCTCGCTTTCTCAATCAGTTTCACATGATTTGAGTCTCAATTTATTTATTTTTGTTTAATTTAGTGACCTGGTTGAACTTTAGTAAGTTTTCTCTTAATAAGTCATCTAGTCCTGTCCTTTTAAATCGCTGATCGACGGCTGTAACTGTAGGAATTTCACTCGGCTGAGAAAAATCAGAGCTGCTTCTGGTCTGAAAACCCGCGCAGCTTCAGCCCCTGCGATTTCAGGTCATTCAGGTCGATTTCGGAGTCTGAACTGTGAACTCTGACCTGCGGATCGTACCTGCCCTGCCCTGTCCTTTGCCTCGCTGTTCAGGGTCACAGGGGGTGCGGTTTTGAAAGAAACGCGTGTTTCAGCATGGGGGGGGAACATCGCGGAGTCACATGACTCTCGTCTCCCGCACAGCTGTCTGAGTCAGTCAGTTGAAAGCAGAGCAGGAGGAAGTTGTTCTGTTACGAATCTTAACACACACACACCGAGACAGACACACCCACACACACACACACACTGAGACACACACAAACACACTGAGACAGAGACAGAGACACACACACACACACCCAGAGACAGACACACACACACACACACACACACTGAGACAGAGACACACACACACACACACTGAGACAGGCACGCACACACACACACACACTGACAAACAGACACACACAGGCACAAACACAGCCACTGAGTCACACACATACACACACACATACATTGATCTGTCTATCTGTCCATATACCTGTGTCTGTCTGTCTGTTTATCATTGTCAGTCTGTTTTATATCTATCAAGCTGAACAGGATTGTGGGGCTCTGTCTGTCTGTCTGTCTGTCTGCAGCTTTAATGAAACTAAACTCTTTTCAGAATGTAGTAAACTAACACAGACACCAAGAAGAAGGGATTATATTGTAGCATCAAACTGAACAGGATTGTGGGGCTCTGTGTCCGATAGAGAGGGGGAGGGAAAGGGCGCCCCCTCTCTCTGTACAGGCACAGCAGGGGAACTGCAGCTTATTATAATAATAATAATAATAATAATAATAATAATAATAATAACAATAATAATAATAATTCCAATATCTGGAGGGAGTGACTGTGTTTCTCTCTCTCTCTCTCTCTCTCTCTCTCTCAGTTTTCTACGGTTGTGGATCGCTGTGCTGGTTATATACCCCACGAACCAGGCTGTCATTGCCCTGACCTTTTCGAACTACGTGCTCCAACCCCTCTTCCCTACCTGCTTCGCACCCGAGTTAGGGCTGCGGCTGCTGGCGGCAGTCTGCCTGTGTGAGTAACTCTGTCACCTGTCCTTCCCTCACCTTTACAATCATGTCCCGATCGATGGTGATTCACCACGGAAAATTGTTATATATATAAAATATTATTCTTGTTGGCTATATGGCCCAAAAGTGTAGCATCACCACCCTCTATATAGAATGAACTCCCTCAGCTTCATAGAGTCCAATGAAAGCTGCTGAATAATGTTCCCTTGTTAACACATTGAATTGCACCCCCTCTATATAGAATGAACTCACTCAGCTTCATAGAGCCCAATGAAAGCTGCTGAATAATGTTCCCTTGTTAACATATTGAATTGCACCCCCTCTATAGAATGAACTCCCTCAGCTTCATAGAGTCCAATGAAAGCTGCTGAATAATGTTCCCTTGTTAACATATTGAATTGCACCCCCTCTATATAGAATGAACTCCCTCAGCTTCATAGAGTCCAATGAAAGCTGCTGAATAATGTTCCCTTGTTAACATATTGAATTGCACACCCTCTATATAGAATGAACTCCCTCAGCTTCATAGAGTCCAATGAAAGCTGCTGAATAATGTTCCCTTGTTAACATATTGAATTCCACCCCCTCTATATAGAATGAACTCCCTCAGCTTCATAGAGTCCAATGAAAGCTGCTGAATAATGTTCTCTTGTTAACATATTGAATTGCACCCCCTCTATATAGAATGAACTCCCTCAGCTTCATAGAGTCCAATGAAAGCTGCTGAATAATGTTCCCTTGTTAACATATTGAATTCCACACCCTCTATATAGAATGAACTCCCTCAGCTTCATAGAGTCCAATGAAAGCTGCTGAATAATGTTCCCTTGTTAACATATTGAATTCCACCCCCTCTATATAGAATGAACTCCCTCAGCTTCATAGAGTCCAATGAAAGCTGCTGAATAATGTTCCCTTGTTAACATATTGAATTCCACCCCCTCTATATAGAATGAACTCCCTCAGCTTCATAGAGTCCAATGAAAGCTGCTGAATAATGTTCCCTTGTTAACATATTGAATTGCACACCCTCTATATAGAATGAACTCCCTCAGCTTCATAGAGTCCAATGAAAGCTGCTGAATAATGTTCCCTTGTTAACATATTGAATTGCACCCCCTCTATATAGAATGAACTCCCTCAGCTTCATAGAGTCCAGTGAAAGCTGCTGAATAATGTTCCCTTGTTAACATATTGAATTGCACACCCTCTATATAGAATGAACTCCCTCAGCTTCATAGAGTCCAATGAAAGCTGCTGAATAATGTTCCCTTGTTAACATATTGAATTGCACCCCCTCTATATAGAATGAACTCCCTCAGCTTCATAGAGTCCAATGAAAGCTGCTGAATAATGTTCCCTTGTTAACATATTGAATTGCACACCCTCTATATAGAATGAACTCCCTCAGCTTCATAGAGTCCAATGAAAGCTGCTGAATAATGTTCCCTTGTTAATATATTGAATTGCACACCCTCTATATAGAATGAACTCCCTCAGCTTCATAGAGTCCAATGAAAGCTGCTGAATAATGTTCCCTTGTTAACATATTGAATTGCACCTCCTCTATATAGAATGAACTCCCTCAGCTTCATAGAGTCCAATGAAAGCTGCTGAATAATGTTCCCTTGTTAACATATTGAATTGCACACCCTCTATATAGAATGAACTCCCTCAGCTTCATAGAGTCCAATGAAAGCTGCTGAATAATGTTCCCTTGTTAACATATTGAATTGCACACCCAGCGCTTTGTAGTTTTCCAGATATTTAACATGATAAAAACTGACTGGAAAAATGTGACATTTCTGAAATCTAACATGAAATACTACTGGGTTTAGTGGGGGTTGGGGGTTGGGGGTTGGGCGTTGGTTGGGGGTTGGGGGTGGGGGGGTTGGGGGTTGAGTGGGGGTTGGTTTGGGGTTGGGGGTTGGTTGAGGGTTGGGGGTTGGGGGGTTGAGTGTGGGGGGGATGGGGGTTGGGGGTTGAGTGTGGGGGGGATGGGGGTTGGGGGTTGGGGGTTGAGGTTGGGGGTTGAGTGTGGGTTGGTTGGGGGTTGGTTGAGGGTTGGGGGTTGGGCGTGGGTTGGGGGTGGGGGGGATGGGGGTGGGGGTTGGTTGAGTGTGGGGGGGTTGGGGGTGGGTTGGGAGTTGGGGGGGTCTGTCTGTACATCTCTGGAGAACACAATGTGCTGTTCTACGTTCTCTTTCTTGTGCTTCAGAATATGTAATTGTGTGTTGAATTGACGTCAGTAGCTCTGGTAGGGTTTGCAAGACGCTGTGTACTTTTCCTATGCTCAGATAGCAGTTATCTTGAACCGGTCCATGTTTGATTTAATTGAATCCGGCGTCAACAAGCACTTTTGATTGGCTGTGCCTGACCCGGCTAAGATCTCGTTCAGATAAACACTTTCGTTTTTTCACACTGTCGTTTAAGATTAACCACAATACATTTAGAGCACAAAGTATTACTGTGGATATTTAAAAAGCTAATAAGAGGTGAGAGAATGGATTTTAAAGATGGTCAGCGCTCCTTTAAAGGGAGGGGCCGCTGATCGTGTTAATAAAGCTAATAAGAGGTGAGAGAATGATTTTAAAGATGGTCAGCACTCCTTTATAAAGATTTTAAAGAAGTGTTTTTTTAAACCAATCAGAGCGCTTCTCTCTGCTGCAGCGACTCAAACACTGTGTTTTATATTTTATTCCTCAGTCTGTGTTGCTTTGACTGTGAGTTCAGGAGCTGCTCTTCAGTTCTAGCTGCGCTGCCATAGTTATTGTATTGTGAATCGGTACAGCCCTGGCTAGGACTACAGCTCCCAGCATGCCTCTGCACCCGCGGCAATGGTGAGGGATGCTGGGAGCTGTAGTTCTTTAACTGCAATGCGCTGGGCTGGGCTGTATTACATTGTTTTGCTCAGTCTGTGTTGCTTTGACTGTGAGTTCAGGAGCTTCAGTTCTAGCTGCGCTGCCATAGAAACACGAAACACATATCAGAGCCATCTCTTTCTCCCCCCCCCCTCCCCTCTCTCCTTCTGTTGCTCAGTGTGAATGTTTCAGTAGGTGCTAAAAATAGCTGTCCACTGTGTGCTCACTTCCCCTCTCTCTCTCTCTCTCTCTCTCTCTCTCTCTCTCTCTCTCTCTCTCTCTCTCTCTCTCTCTCTCTCTCTCTCTCTCAATAACAAACAGGAAATGAAATTCTTTTTCCGTTATCTCAAAAACAACAGTGTTGTTCTAGGGGCTCAAATCAGTGACACAGACACACTGAGACGAGGAGACACACTGAGAGAGAGACAGACATACTGAGACAAGCAGAGAGAGAGAGACACACTGAGACAAGCAGAGAGACAAGGAGACACACCGAGAGACAGACACACTGAGACAAGCAGAGAGACAAGGAGACACACTGAGAGAGAGACAGACATACTGAGAGAGAGTCAGGTAGGAACAGGGGCAGAGAGACAAGGAGACACACTGAGAGAGAGACAAACACACTGAGACAAGCAGAGAGACAAGGAGACACACATAGAGAGACAGACACACTGAGACAAGCAGAGAGACAAGGAGACACTAAGATAGAGACAGACACACTGAGACAAGCAGAGACAAGGAGACACACCGAGAGAGAGAGACAGACACACTGAGACAAGCAGAGAGACAAGGAGACACACCGAGAGAGAGACAGACACACTGAGACAAGCAGAGAGACAAGGAGACACACTGAGAGAGACAGACACACTGACAAAGAGAGAGAGAGACACAGAGACAAGGAGACACAGACACAGAGAGAGATACAGATAGGCACAGGAGCAGAGAGACAAGGAGACACACCGGGGGTGTGTGGAGGCTGTCTGCCTTTTCATTGTTTTGCGTTTTAATAAAAATGATTTGCAATCGATGTTTTAGAAGATACGACGCGAGTGAGACGGTGTGTAATGAAGGAGTCGGTGTCGCTCAAACGGTTCCTTCATCTCCTGTTATCAGAGCTTCTTATCACTGCAGCCATCTCCTTCATTAGAGAGGAGAGAGGAGAGGAGAGGGGGGGAGGAGAAGACGCGAGGGGGAGAGAGGGAGGGGGTATGTGAGGAGGGGGAGAGAGGAGAGGAGAGTAGAGGAGTGGAGGGAGGGAGGGAGAGAGGGGGTATGTGAGGAGGAGGGGGAGAGAGGGGTAGAGAGGATAGGGGGAGAGGGGGAGAGAGGGAGGGGGTATGTGAGGAGGAGGAGGGGGAGAGAGGAGTGGAGGGAGAGAGGGGGTATGTGAGGAGGAGGGGGAGAGGGAGGGAGAGAGGGGTAGAGAGGATAGGGGGAGAGAGGGAGGGGGTATGTGAGGATGAGGAGGAGGAGGAGGAGGAGGGGGAGAGAGGAGTGGAGGGAGAGAGGAGTGGAGGGAGAGAGGATAGGGGGAGAAAGGGGGTATGGGAGGGAGAGAGAGGAGGGGGAGAGAGGGTGAGAACTGTAGTTTTCTTTATCATTAGAATTCAGAGAGAGAGAGAGAGAGAGAGAGAGAGAGAGAGAGAGAAAAAAAGAGAAAGGTTATCTTTATCATTGGAGGGGAAGGAGAGGAAGAAAACTTAATACTGTTTCTGTGAGAGGAAGGGGGTGGATAGTGCTGAGAATAAGACAGAAGGAGGCTGTGTGTGCGTGTGCGTGCGTGTGTGTGTGTGTGTGCGAGACAGAGGGGGAGGAGAGGGAAGCAGGGCCGGCAGGAACATTCAGTCCCGTCTCGGTGTAATGTGATCAGTTGTACACAAAGACTGTACTGCACTTTCAGAAATCAGAGAGACGCTGAATCTGAGACGCACGCACGCGCACACATACACACACACACACACACTGTGACCACACACACACTGCGACACACACACTCTGAGACACACACACTAAGACACACAAAGTCACACACACACTGAGACACACACACACTGTGACCACACACACACACTGAGACACACTGAGACACACACACCCTGACACACACACACACAACCTGAGACACACACACACACACTGACACACACACACACACCCTGACACACACACACACCCTGAGACACACACACACACACACCCTGAGACACCCTGACACACACACACACACACCCTGACACACACACACCCTGAGACACACACACACACACACTGAGACACCCTGACACACACACACACACCCTGACACACACACACACACCCTGACACACACACACACACCCTGAGACACCCTGACACACACACACACCCTGACACACACACACACCCTGAGACACAGACACACACACACACACACACACACCCTGACACACACACACACACTGAGACACCCTGACACACACACACACCCTGAGACACACACACACACACACTGAGACACCCTGACACACACACACCCTGACACACACACACACACCCTGAGACACACACACACACCCTGCGACACACACACACTGAGACACACACACTGAGACACACACACCCTGAGACTTGTAAAGTGCTTTGAGATTCTGTTGTGTGAAAGGCGCTATTTAAATAAATTAAAAATACCTCCAGAGAGAGACGCACACTGAGAATCTGTTTACAACTGGATTCAGGGAGAATTGACAGACCGAGGGAGGGAGGGAGGGAGGGAGGGAGGGAGAGGATTTCCTCACCCTGTTTACAACTCTAGTTGCAAGTCGAAGCCAGTGTAATCTGAATGAACTTTCACCTGGTTGTGTGAGAGAGGATTGAATCTGCACTCCACACAGTACCAATTCAATTCAATACAATATGAATTCAATTCAATTTAAAACCAGTCCGGGAAACAACAGCATTGTCGTTTGGCAGATTACAGACTGAGATCTGGCCTGTGATTGGCTGGTGGGCCTGGTGGTGTTTTTTTTTTTTTTTTTTTTCATTTTTCTTCTTGTTACCGGGCGGATTTGAAAGCAGCTGGAAGTTGTTTGTTCAAGGTGGGGTAACAAGAGGTCAGACTGAAGAAGACCTGATTCAGCAGATTCACGCCAGAGTTTCAAAAAACAAACTTTGAGTCTTAAAGGGACAGCTCCCTTTAAAAGGAGCACTGACCATCTTTAAAATCCATTCTCACACCTCTTATTAGCTTTATTAACACAATCACTGACCCCTCCCTTTAAAGGAGCGCTGACCATCTTTAAAATCCATTCTCTCACATCTTATTAGCTTTATTAACACGATCACACCGGCCCCTCCCTTTAAAGGAGCGCTGACCATCTTTAAAATCCATTCTCTCACCTCTTATTAGCTTTATTAACATGATCACCGGCCCCTCCCTTTAAAGGAGCGCTGACCATCTTTAAAATTCATTCTTCCCTAGCAACGCAGACTGATGAATGAAATATAAAACACAGTGTTTGAGTCGCTGCAGCAGAGAGAAGCGCTCTGATTGGTTGCAGACCTCACAGAAAGGTAAAGGGGGCAGTAAAAATAAACAAAATAATGCAATCGACAGCTCTTAATTATTTTACACTGACTGGGCGATTCTGTAGATGTTCATGAGTCGTTTGAATGGTGTTGGTGTCTGCTGTAGGTTCTGGTCACCTCGTTACAAAAAGGATATTGCTGCTCTAGAAAGAGCGCAAAGAAGAGCAACCAGAATTATCCCGGGTTTAAAAGGCATGTCGTATGCAGACAGGCTAAAAGAATTGAATCTATTCAGTCTTGAACAAAGAAGACTACGCGGCGATCTGATTCAAGCATTCAAAATCCTAAAAGGTATAGACAATGTCGACCCAGGGGACCCTGAAAAAAGAAACAAGGACCAGGGGTCACAAATTAGATAAAGGGGCATTCAGAACAGAAAATAGGAGGCACTTTTTTTACACAGAGAATTGTGAGGGTCTGGAACCAACTCCCCAGTAATGTTGTTGAAGCTGACACCCTGGGATCCTTCAAGAAGCTGCTTGATGAGATTCTGGGATCAATAAGCTACTAACAACCAAACGAGCAAGATGGGCTGAATGGGGCCTCCTCTCGTTTGGAAACTTTCTTATGTTCTTTAGGGGGAAGCAACAGGGGGTTGGGGTTGGGGTTGGGGTTGGGGTTGGGGTTGGGGTTGGGGGTTGGGGGGGAGGGGTTCTGTGTCAGAACCCATTTTAAAGCTGACAGAGCAATATTTCTTTCGTCAGCGACTGTCTCTTTCAAGAAAGTGCCTAATGAAGCATCTTTGAAATCCATTCTCTTCCCTCTGGTGAGCTTTATTTAAAAATATGTATTCCCTCTACACGGAACGAACCCACAGGAGAAGAAGGAGACTCTCTCTCTCTCTCACGCACGCACACACACACACACATTACACTGATGAAGTCATTCACAGAAACGCTGGGCTGCTGCAGTTTTTTCCAGTTTTTCATCTGTGCAGTTCAAAAGTTGCACAAAAACAGCCATAAACTCATCTATTTTGGACTTTAATCTCCTTGATGTAGCAAAATTCAGGACTCTGTCCTTTTTTTAAAGCCTCAGCAAAACACCATAAGAGATGACAGTCTGATAACAAGTCCGCAAAACTGAAGACAGCAGTCTGGGAGAATATAAATGTGTAGATAAAACAGCCAGAGATAATAAAGAGATAAGAGATTTTAAACATGGTCAGCACTCCTTTAAAGGGAGGGGCCGGTGATCATGTTAATAAAGCTAATAAGAGGTGAGAGAATGGATTTTAAAGATGGTCAGCGCTCCTTTAAAGGGAGGGGCCGGTGATCGTGTTAATAAAGCTAATAAGAGGTGAGAGAATGGATTTTAAAGATGGTCAGCACTCCTTTAAAGGGAGGGGCCGCTGATCGTGTTAATAAAGCTAATAAGAGGTGAAAGAATGGATTTTAAAGATGGTCAGCGCTCCTTTAAAGGGAGGGGCCGGTGATCATGTTAATAAAGCTAATAAGAGGTGAGAGAATGGATTTTAAAGATGGTCAGCGCTCCTTTTAAACGGAGGGTCCAGTGATCGTGTTAATAAAGTTAATAAGAGGTGAGAGAATGGATTTTAAAGATGGTCAGCGCTCCTTTAAAGGGAGGAGTCGGTGATATTGTGAGAGAAAGAAATGAGACCTGAGAATCTCCACTTGAATGTCAGCAGATCTTTCAAAGCTAGTGTGAATTTCAGTTTGGTTTGGTGGAGATCAGTGGCTAGCAGGCAGATGCCAGCTGTCACCCTGATCTGCGGAGCAGAAGGATGCCTTGTGGAGCCAGCTGGCTGGTATTTGCCTGCGATCTCTACAGTGCAAACACACCCTCGCTCGGGTCAGTGAAGCTGTGACTTTTCATGGGCACCCCAGCCTTTGGGAAAAAACAGATGGACAGCCAAGGGTTTCTTTCTGTTTGTCTTTATAAAGCGTTTTGCAATCCCAGTTCTGTTGGCCTTTTGAACTTTTGAACATTTATTAGAGACAATTTTATATATGTGTCATTGCAATCTAGTTGTAATCTATAGTTGTTATCTGTTATGCATAGTTGCAATGCCAGCGCACTAGATTACAACTTCATATAGACCCCACTGTGCTGGGTAGCTGCTGTAGTTCTGTGCAGGGTTTTATATCAGTGTTATACAGTGTGGTCGCGCCAGCATTGCCCTGTGTACAGCACAGCACAGCGAGGCTCTGCCCAGCACACAGCGGGCAATGCCAGCGCACTAGATTACAACTTCATATAGACCCCACTGTGCTGGGTAGCTGCTGTAGTTCTGTGCAGGGTTTTATATCAGTGTTATACAGTGTGGTCACGCCAGCATTGCCCTGTGTACAGCACAGCACAGCGAGGCTCTGCCCAGCACACAGCGGGCAATGCCAGCGCACTAGATTACAACTTCATGTAGACACCACTGCTGGGTAGCTGCTGTAGTTGTGTCTCTGTGTTTCACAGTGTGTGTCTGGGTTGTGTTTCACAGTGTGTGTCTGGGTTGTGTTTCACAGTGCGTGTCTGGGTTGTGTTTCACAGTGTGTGTCTGGGTTGTGTTTCACAGTGTGTGTCTGGGTTGTGTTTCACAGTGTGTGTCTGGGTTGTGTCTCTGTGTTTCACAGTGTGTGTCTGGGTTGTGTTTCACAGTGTGTGTCTGGGTTGTGTTTCACAGTGTGTGTCTGGGTTGTGTCTCTGTGTTTCACAGTGTGTGTCTGGGTTGTGTCTCTGTGTTTCACAGTGTGTGTCTGGGTTGTGTCTCTGTGTTTCACAGTGTGTGTCTGGGTTGTGTTTCACAGTGTGTGTCTGGGTTGTGTTTCACAGTGTGTGTCTGGGTTGTGTCTCTGTGTTTCACAGTGTGTGTCTGGGTTGTGTCTCTCTGTTTCACAGTGTGTGTCTGGGTTGTGTCTCTGTGTTTCACAGTGCGTGTCTGGGTTGTGTCTCTGTGTTTCACAGTGTGTGTCTGGGTTGTGTTTCACAGTGTGTGTCTGGGTTGTGTTTCACAGTGTGTGTCTGGGTTGTGTTTCACAGTGTGTGTCTGGGTTGTGTTTCACAGTGCGTGTCTGGGTTGTGTTTCACAGTGTGTGTCTGGGTTGTGTCTCTGTGTTTCACAGTGTGTGTCTGGGTTGTGTTTCACAGTGCGTGTCTGGGTTGTGTTTCACAGTGTGTGTCTGGGTTGTGTCTCTGTGTTTCACAGTGTGTGTCTGGGTTGTGTTTCACAGTGCGTGTCTGGGTTGTGTTTCACAGTGCGTGTCTGGGTTGTGTTTCACAGTGTGTGTCTGGGTTGTGTTTCACAGTGTGTGTCTGGGTTGTGTCTCTGTGTTTCACAGTGTGTGTCTGGGTTGTGTTTCACAGTGTGTGTCTGGGTTGTGTCTCTGTGTTTCACAGTGTGTGTCTGGGTTGTGTTTCACAGTGTGTGTCTGGGTTGTGTCTCTGTTTCACAGTGTGTGTCTGGGTTGTGTCTCTGTGTTTCACAGTGTGTGTCTGGGTTGTGTCTCTGTGTTTCACAGTGTGTGTCTGGGTTGTGTCTCTGTGTTTCACAGTGTGTGTCTGGGTTGTGTTTCACAGTGTGTGTCTGGGTTGTGTCTCTGTGTTTCACAGTGTGTGTCTGGGTTGTGTTTCACAGTGTGTGTCTGAGTTGTGTCTCTGTGTTTCACAGTGTGTGTCTGGGTTGTGTTTCACAGTGTGTGTCTGGGTTGTGTTTCACAGTGTGTGTCTGGGTTGTGTCTCTGTGTTTCACAGTGTGTGTCTGGGTTGTGTTTCACAGTGTGTGTCTGGGTTGTGTTTCACAGTGTGTGTCTGGGTTGTGTCTCTGTGTTTCACAGTGTGTGTCTGGGTTGTGTTTCACAGTGTGTGTCTGGGTTGTGTCTCTGTGTTTCACAGTGTGTGTCTGGGTTGTGTCTCTGTGTTTCACAGTGTGTGTCTGGGTTGTGTTTCACAGTGTGTGTCTGGGTTGTGTTTCACAGTGTGTGTCTGGGTTGTGTCTCTGTGTTTCACAGTGTGTGTCTGGGTTGTGTCTCTGTGTTTCACAGTGTGTGTCTGGGTTGTGTTTCACAGTGTGTGTCTGGGTTGTGTCTCTGTGTTTCACAGTGTGTGTCTGGGTTGTGTTTCACAGTGTGTGTCTGGGTTGTGTTTTACAGCACGTGTCTGGGTTGTGTTTCACAGTGTGTGTCTGGGTTGTGTTTCACAGTGTGTGTCTGGGTTGTGTTTCACAGTGCGTGTCTGGGTTGTGTTTCACAGTGTGTGTCTGGGTTGTGTTTCACAGTGTGTGTCTGGGTTGTGTCTCTGTGTTTCACATTGCGTGTCTGGGTTGTGTCTCTCCACAGTGCTCTTGACCTGGGTGAACTGTGCCAGTGTGCGCTGGGCCACGCGAGTGCAGGATATATTCACTGCCGGGAAACTGCTCGCCCTCGGACTCATCATCATCATGGGCTTCGTGCAGATCTGCAAAGGTGAGGAGAGGGGGAGGGGGAGACGGGGAGAGGGGGGGGGGAGAGGGAGGGAGAGGGGAGTGAGTCAGAATACTGGGGCTGGGCACAGAACTATTGTATGGTTGACTTAGTTTTCACTTTATAAAGACATTTTAAAAGCTTGAGGAGAGAGAGATAGTGTGGAGAATAAGAGTGGGGAGGGGAGGGAGTGGGGAGGTAGGTAGGGAGGGGCGAGGGAGGGCTGGTTGATCCTGTTCTCTGTGTAGCGCGTGATTCTCTTGTGGATGCTGTGTGACTGGGATTAATCTCTCACTGTGGATTAACTGTGCTGAAGAGACCTCTGTCTCACCCTGTGTGTGTGTGTGTCTGTCTGTCTGTCTGTCTGTCTCACCCTGTGTGTGTCTGTCTGACTGTGTGTGTGTTTGTGTGTGTCTGTAATTACCTTACTCTCTCCCTCTCCCTCTCCCTCTCCTTCTCTCTCTCTCTCTCTCTCTCTCTCTCTCTCTCTCTCAGGTCAGTACTACTGGCTGGAGCCAAAGAATGCGTTTGAGAATTTCCAGGAGCCGGATATTGGTCTGATTGCCTTGGCGTTTCTGCAAGGCTCTTTCGCTTACGGGGGCTGGAACTTCCTGAACTACGTGACCGAAGAGCTGGTCAACCCCTACCAGTGAGCCCCCGCCCCCCCCCCCCCATTCTACCATATAAACCAGTGCCATTGCAGATCATGTAGGGTATAGTCAGCACACTGTGGTCCCATTCTACCAGCCTCACCCCATTGCAGCTGCCCTATACTTGTGCTACCATCGCCCCTCAGTGTAATACAGAACCATTATTGCCATTGCAGTGCCACTGTCTGTCTGCATTGCCATTGAAGATCATGTAGGGTATAGTCAGCACACTGTGGTCCAATTCTACCAGCCTCATCCCATTGTCATAGGCCAGCAGTGTGGAGTAGTGGTTAGGGCTCTGGACTCTTGACCAGAGGGTTGTGGGTTCAATCCCAGGTGGGGGGACACTGCTGCTGAATCGTGTTTAGTGTTGCTGTATAATATAGAAAACTATGCAGATTGAAGCTCAGGGGGACTGTCTGAATCGTGTTTAGTGTTGCTGTATAATATAGAAAACTATGCAGATTGAAACTCAGGGGGACTGTCTGAATCGTGTTTAGTGTTGCTATATAATATAGAAAACTATGCAGATTGAAACTCAGGAGGACTGTCTGAATCGTGTTTAGTGTTGCTGTATAATATAGAAAACTATGCAGATTGAAACTCAGGGGGACTGTCTGAATCGTGTTTAGTGTTGCTGTATAATATAGAAAACTATGCAGATTGAAACTCAGGGGGACTGTCTGAATCATGTTTAGTGTTGCTGTATAATATAGAAAACTATGCAGATTGAAACTCAGGGGGACTGTCTGAATCGTGTTTAGTGTTGCTGTATAATATAGAAAACTATGCAGATTGAAACTCAGGAGGACTGTCTGAATCGTGTTTAGTGTTGCTGTATAATATAGAAAACTATGCAGATTGAAACTCAGGGGGACTGTCTGAATCGTGTTTAGTGTTGCTGTATAATATAGAAAACTATGCAGATTGAAACTCAGGGGGACTGTCTGAATCGTGTTTAGTGTTGCTGTATAATATAGAAAACTATGCAGATTGAAACTCAGGGGGACTGTCTGAATCGTGTTTAGTGTTGCTGTATAATATAGAAAACTATGCAGATTGAAACTCAGGAGGACTGTCTGAATCGTGTTTAGTGTTGCTGTATAATATAGAAAACTATGCAGATTGAAACTCAGGGGGACTGTCTGAATCGTGTTTAGTGTTGCTGTATAATATAGAAAACTATGCAGATTGAAACTCAGGAGGACTGTCTGAATCGTGTTTAGTGTTGCTGTATAATATAGAAAACTATGCAGATTGAAACTCAGGGGGACTGTCTGAATCGTGTTTAGTGTTGCTGTATAATATATAAAACTATGCAGATTGAAACTCAGGGGGACTGTCTGAATCATGTTTAGTGTTGCTGTATAATATAGAAAACTATGCAGATTGAAACTCAGGGGGACTGTCTGAATCATGTTTAGTGTTGCTGTATAATATAGAAAACTATGCAGATTGAAACTCAGGGGGACTGTCTGAATCGTGTTTAGTGTTGCTGTATAATATAGAAAACTATGCAGATTGAAACTCAGGGGGACTGTCTGAATCGTGTTTAGTGTTGCTGTATAATATAGAAAACTATGCAGATTGAAACTCAGGGAGACTGTCTGAATCATGTTTAGTGTTGCTGTATAATATAGAAAACTATGCAGATTGAAACTCGGGGGGACTGTCTGAATCGTGTTTAGTGTTGCTGTATAATATAGAAAACTATGCAGATTGAAACTCAGGGTTGCATTCAGACTGACGCCTGTCTGCGTGTCCGTCTCTCCTCAGGAACCTCCCTCGTGCGATCTTCATCTCCATCCCTCTGGTCACCTTCGTTTACGTCTTTGCCAACATCGCGTATGTGACGGCGATGTCACCCCAGGAGCTCCTCGCCTCCAACGCAGTGGCAGTGGTGAGAGAAGAGAGTCTGCACAGCACAGTCTCCTTAACACAGTGTAACTCTGTACAGCACAGTCTCAGCTAACACAGTGTGACTCTGCACAGCACAGTCTCCTTAACACAGTGTAACTCTTTACAGCACAGTCTCACACAGTGTAACTCTGTACAGCACAGTCTCCTTAACACAGTGAAACTCTGTACAGCACAGTCTCACACAGTGTAACTCTGTACAGCACAGTCTCCTTAACACAGTGAAACTCTGTACAGCACAGTCTCACACAGTGTAACTCTGTACAGCACAGTCTCATCTAACACAGTCTAACTCTGTACAGCACAGTCTCCTTAACACAGTGTAACTCTGTACAGCACAGTCTCAGCTAACACAGTGTAACTCTGTACAGCACAGTCTCCTTAACACAGTCTAACTCTGTACAGCACAGTCTCAGCTAACACAGTGTGACTCTGCACAGCACAGTCTCCTTAACACAGTGTAACTCTTTACAGCACAGTCTCACACAGTGTAACTCTGTACAGCACAGTCTCCTTAACACAGTGAAACTCTGTACAGCACAGTCTCACACAGTGTAACTCTGTACAGCACAGTCTCATCTAACACAGTCTAACTCTGTACAGCACAGTCTCCTTAACACAGTGTAACTCTGTACAGCACAGTCTCAGCTAACACAGTGTAACTCTGTACAGCACAGTCTCCTTAACACAGTGTAACTCTGTACAGCACAGTCTCAGCTAACACAGTGTAACTCTGTACAGCACAGTCTCCTTAACACAGTGTAACTGTACAGCACAGTCTCCTTAACACAGTGTAACTCACACACACACGCACGCACGCATGCACACGCACACGTTACACTGATGAAGGCACTAGCAGAAACGCTGGTCTGCTGGTCTCCACTCTCTCGGTTTCTCTCTTTAGACGTTTGGTGAGAAGCTGTTAGGAGTCATGTCGTGGATCATGCCCATCTCCGTGGCTCTGTCCACCTTCGGAGGAGTCAACGGTTCACTCTTCACCTCCTCCAGGTCTGTGGCACGTTCCCTCCTTCACCCCCCCCCTCTCTCTCTCTCTCTGTCTCTCTCGCTATAGCAATGCCAGTGCATCAGAATCAATTGGAAGGGTGTACAGACACTAAATTGAAACTTCGGTCTCTTCCTCAACCTCTCTCTCTCTCTCTCTCTCTCTCTCGCTCTCTCTCTCTCCTTCCCTCTCTGCCCTTTCCCCAACCCTCTCCCCTCTTTTTTCCCCTTTTTCTCTAATTTCTGCCTTCCCAATTCAATATTATAATTATGGTCTCCAGCTGTGGCCAAAAGTGTAGCATCACCACCCTCTATATAGAATGAACTCCCTCAGCTTCATAGAGTCCAATGAAAGCTGCTGAATAATGTTCCCTTGTTAACATATTGAATTGCACACCCTCTATATAGAATGAACTCCCTCAGCTTCATAGAGTCCAATGAAAGCTGCTGAATAATGTTCCCTTGTTAACATATTGAATTGCACACCCTCTATATAGAATGAACTCCCTCAGCTTCATAGAGTCCAATGAAAGCTGCTGAATAATGTTCCCTTGTTAACATATTGAATTGCACACCCTCTATATAAAATGAACTCCCTCAGCTTCTCTCTCTCTCTCTGAGTTTCTTTCTAAGTAATATTTATTTCCCAGGTTGTTCTTTGCTGGGGCGAGAGAGGGGCACCTCCCCAGTCTGCTAGCCATGATTCACATCAAACGCTGCACCCCCATCCCAGCGCTGCTGTTTACTGTGAGTATCACTGTGTCCTCCCTCCCCCTCTCCCTCCCCCTCTCTCTCTCCCTCTCTTTTCTTCCCCCTCTCTCTCCTTCTCTCGTTGTGAGTATGACACCCCCCTCCTCTCTCCCTCTCTCTCTCTCTTCCTCCCCCTCTCTCTCCTTCCCTCGTTGTGAGTGACACCCCCTCTCTCTCCCTCTCTCTCTCTTCCTCCCCCTCTCTCTCCTTCCCTCGTTGTGAGTATGACACCCCCCTCCTCTCTCCCTCTCTCTCTTCCTCCCCCTCTCTCTCCTTCCCTCGTTGTGAGTATGACACCCCCCTCTCTCTCTCCCTCTCTCTCTCTCCCTCTCTCTCTCTCCTTCTCTCGTTGTGAGTGACACCTCTCACACTCTCTCTCTCACACTCTCTCTCTCTCTCTCTCTCTCACACTCCCTCTCTCTCTCTCTCTCTCTCAGTGTGTCTCCACCCTGCTCATGCTTGTCACCAGTGACATGTACACCCTCATCAACTACGTCGGCTTCATCAATTACCTCTTCTACGGAGTCACTGTCGCCGGGCAGATTGTGCTGAGATACAAACAGCCTGACTTGCATCGGCCAATCAAGGTGAGCCTGCTGGGAAGCCTGACTTCTCATTGGTTGCAGCTGGACAATATAGAACACTGTGGAGATTGAAATTCAGGGGCACTGTCTTGGCAATGTTTTGGTGCTACTGCTGTATAATATATAAGACTATTCTACCAGCCTCACCCCATTGAAGATCATGTAGGGTATAGTCAGCACACTGTGGTCCCATTCTACCAGCCTCACCCCATTGCAGCTGCCCTATACTTGTGCTACCATCGCCCCTCAGTGTAATACAGAACCATTATTGCCATTGCAGTGCCACTGTCTGTCTGCATTGCCATTGAAGATCATGTAGGGTATAGTCAGCACACTGTGGTCCCATTCTACCAGCCTCACCCCATTGCAGCTGCCCTATACTTGTGCTACCATCGCCCCTCAGTGTAATACAGAACCATTATTGCCATTGCAGTGCCACTGTCTGTCTGCATTGCCATTGAAGATCATGTAGGGTATAGTCAGCACACTGTGGTCCCATTCTACCAGCCTCACCCCATTGCAGCTGCCCTATACTTGTGCTACCATCGCCCCTCAGTGTAATACAGAACCATTATTGCCATTGCAGTGCCACTGTCTGTCTGCATTGCCATTGAAGATCATGTAGGGTATAGTCAGCACACTGTGGTCCCATTCTACCAGCCTCACCCCATTGCAGCTGCCCTATACTTGTACTACCATCGCCCCTCAGTGTAATACAGAACCATTATTGCCATTGCAGTGCCACTGTCTGTCTGCACTGCCATTGAAGATGACTTACTGGTTAAACTGGTATTGTGTTTCTTTCTGCAGGTCAATCTGATATTCCCAGTGATATATCTGCTGTTCTGGGCATTCTTACTGGTTTTCAGTCTATGGTCGGAGCCCATAGTGTGCGGAATTGGACTGGCCATCATGCTAACTGGGGTCCCAGTTTACTTCCTGGGAGTGTACTGGAAAAATAAACCCCAGTGCTTTAACAACTTCGTAGGTAAGATCAAGCCAACAAAATCCATTCTCTCACCTCTTATTAGCTTTATTAACACGATCACCGGCCCCTCCCTTTAAAGGAGCGCTGACCATCTTTAAAATCCATTCTCTTACCTCTTATTAGCTTTATTAACATGATCAGCGGCCCCTCCCTTTAAAGGAGCGCTGACCATCTTTAAAATCCATTCTCTTACCTCTTATTAGCTTTATTAACATGATCACTGGCCCCTCCCTTTAAAGGAGCGCTGACCATTTTTTATATTAGTCAGCGCCATCTAGTGCACAGTTAGTGTATTGCCAGCAAAACACACTTCATCCACAGCCAGCATGGCCACAGATGGCGCTGCTGGCTGTTCTATAGAGACACTGGCTGATCTAGCCTGTGTTGCACGTGTCTATGGCAGTGCAGCTAGAACTGAAGAGCAGCTCCTGAACTCACAGTCAAAGCAACACAGACTGAGCAAAACAATGTAATACAGCCCAGCCCAGCGCATTGCAGTTAAAGAACTACAGCTCCCAGCATCCCTCGCCATTGCCGCGGGTGCAGAGGCATGCTGGGAGCTGTAGTCCTAGCAGGGCTGTACCGATTCACAATACAATAACTATGGCAGCGCAGCTAGAACTGAAGAGCAGCTCCTGAACTCGGAGCCAGAGCAACACAGACTGAGGAATACAATATAAAACACAGTGTTTGAGTCGCTGCAGTACACTCTGGATGATTGTAAAAATGCGCTCAAGAAAATGCTGATGTGAATCTGCCCTTTTAAAGTGTCTGTCTGTCTGTCTGTCTGTCCGTCTCCCTTCAGACTCAATGACCTACTTCGGACAGAAGTTCTGTGTGGTGGTCTACCCCGCGGAGAATGAAAAGAACGAGTCGGAGGAGAAGAGCGAGCAGCGGACCCCCATCTACACACCCCCGGGAGGGGGGGAGGGGGAGGGGGAGGGGGAGAAGGGGGGAGAGAAGGCGGACAACTGCTAAGCGGACACACTGTTAGTCACACACACACACACACACACACACACACAGACACACACAGACAGAGTCACATATGCACAGACAGACTCAGACACTCACTCACTCACTCACTCACTCACTCACACACACACAGACAGAGTCACATATGCACAGACAGACTCAGACACTCACTCACTCACTCACTCACTCACTCACTCACACACACACAGACAGAGTCACATATGCACAGACTGACTGACACACACACACACACACACGCAGAGTCACATATGCACAGACAGACAGACTGACACACACACACACGCAGAGTCACATATGCACAGACAGACTCAGACACTCACTCACTCACACACACACACACACAGACAGAGTCACATATGCACAGACTGACTGACACACGCACACACACACACGCAGAGTCACATATGCACAGACAGACAGACTGACACACACACACACACAGAGTCACATATGCACAGACTGACTGACACACACACACACACGCAGAGTCACATATGCACAGACAGACTCACACACTCACTCACTCACTCACTCACACACACACACACACAGACAGAGTCACATATGCACAGACAGACTCACACGCACACACGCAGAGTCACATATGCACAGACAGACTCACACACACACACGCACACACGCAGAGTCACATATGCACAGACAGACTCACACACAAACGCACACACACACGCAGAGTCACATATGTACAGACTGACTGACACACACACACACACACACACACACACACGCAGAGTCACATATGCACAGACAGACTCACACGCACACACGCACACACGCAGAGTCACATATGCACAGACAGAATGACTGACCATGACAGACGGACGCACACACACACAGAGTGACAGACACACAGGGCCAGTCACAGATGCAGAGACAGACGGACGCACAGTCCCACAGACGGAGTGTCGCAGACAGCCGGTCACTCTCTTGCATGCATTGTGTTTTTCCACTCATCCTCCACGTTGAACGGCCAAAAGCAAACTTGTTTTTTTTTCTGTGTGGTGTTTTATGGTTCTTGTTTTTGCTAAACCAGTTTAAAGCAGAACTTTTTTCCAAACTGAATTTGAAGTTGTGGATTTTTTTTTTTTTCCTCGTTAAAAATTGTTAGTGTTTTTCCACAGGCTGCATTGAGTTGCAAAAATTATCAAAACGGGAAATAATAAAATAAATAATAACTTGTTTTTTTTTAGGCGGGGGGGGGGGGGCGGGGGGGGCGATATTAATAATTGATGATTTTATTTTTCCGTAAAATCAACGCTTTGAAGAATGATTAATCATAACTGTACGTGTAGTATTGTTATTAATATTACTGTAGTATTGTTAATATTATTGTACTAATTAACTTTGTTAGCTGTTTTGAAATCAAAAGGCAATTCTTAAACAACCTGTGAAAGTTATTTTCTTTTTTTTAATGGAAATATATATATTAAAAAAAAAAAAAAAAAGTTCAAAATGTTGACGGTTTCTATTGCATTATTTTGTTTATTTTTACTGCCCCCTTTACCTTTCTGTGAGGTCTGCAACCAATCACAGCGTGCAATTATTAAGTCTCTAAAAAAACAGCAATTCCATTTTATAACCCCGGCAGAGAGACACATGTCCTAATAAAGTGGCCAGGAAGTTTATATTCTATGCGACACGTGCACACTGTTGTCATGATGTAATTTGGTAACACATTGATGAGATTTGTGTGGGTGTGGGTGGGTCTATTTGTCGTCTGAGGTGGCGGGATACAGCGTGTGGGGGGATTGGATGTGCTGTTAGGCTAGCTGCTGGCGGATGAATACCTGCTGCGGAAACAAAAAAGTAGTTCCGGCAAGTTTTTCTGTATTATCTGTTCGAGGTGTCTTGTACCTTTTCAAATCTTGACAATTTATGCAAAGATGTATATTTTGATCAGTTTAAAAATAAGAATCCACAAATACTGTGCTCTAGTCTAGCTGCTAGAGTTACAAATACTAACTAGAGCACAGTGTTTGATTGACTATAGCAGCTAGACTAGAGCACAGTGTTTGACTATAGCAGCTAGACTAGAGCACAGGTTTGATTGACTATAGCAGCTAGACTAGAGCACAGTGTTTGATTGACTATAGCAGCTAGACTAGAGCACAGTGTTTGATTGACTATAGCAGCTAGACTAGAGCACAGTGTTTGATTGCTGACTATAGCAGCTAGACTAGAGCACAGTGTTTGATTGACTATAGCAGCTAGACTAGAGCACAGTGTTTGATTGCTGACTATAGCAGCTAGACTAGAGCACAGTGTTTGATTGACTATAGCAGCTAGACTAGAGCACAGTGTTTGATTGACTATAGCAGCTAGACTAGAGCACAGTGTTTGATTGACTATAGCAGCTAGACTAGAGCACAGTGTTTGATTGCTGACTATAGCAGCTAGACTAGAGCACAGTGTTTGATTGCTGACTATAGCAGCTAGACTAGAGCACAGTGTTTGATTGACTATAGCAGCTAGACTAGAGCACAGTGTTTGATTGACTATAGCAGCTAGACTAGAGCAGTGTTTGATTGCTGACTATAGCAGCTAGACTAGAGCACAGTGTTTGATTGACTATAGCAGCTAGACTAGAGCACAGTGTTTGATTGACTATAGCAGCTAGACTAGAGCACAGTGTTTGATTGACTATAGCAGCTAGACTAGAGCACAGTGTTTGATTGCTGGCTATAGCAGCTAGACTAGAGCACAGTGTTTGATTGACTATAGCAGCTAGACTAGAGTACAGTGTTTGATTGCTGACTATAGCAGCTAGACTAGAGCACAGTTTGATTGCTGACTATAGCAGCTAGACTAGAGCACAGTGTTTGATTGACTATAGCAGCTAGACTAGAGCACAGTGTTTGATTGCTGACTATAGCAGCTAGACTAGAGCACAGTGTTTGATTGCTGACTATAGCAGCTAGACTAGAGCACAGTGTTTGATTGACTATAGCAGCTAGACTAGAGCACAGTGTTTGATTGCTGACTATAGCAGCTAGACTAGAGCACAGTGTTTGATTGACTATAGCAGCTAGACTAGAGCAGTGTTTGATTGACTATAGCAGCTAGACTAGAGCACAGTGTTTGATTGACTATAGCAGCTAGACTAGAGCACAGTGTTTGATTGACTATAGCAGCTAGTCTAGAGCACAGTGTTTGATTGACTATAGCAGCTAGACTAGAGCACAGTGTTTGATTGCTGACTATAGCAGCTAGACTAGAGCACAGTGTTTGATTAACTATAGCAGCTAGACTAGAGCACAGTGTTTGATTGACTATAGCAGCTAGACTAGAGCACAGTGTTTGATTGACTATAGCAGCTAGACTAGAGCACAGTGTTTGATTGACTATAGCAGCTAGACTAGAGCACAGTGTTTGATTGACTATAGCAGCTAGACTAGAGCACAGTGTTTGATTGACTATAGCAGCTAGACTAGAGCACAGTGTTTGATTGACTATAGCAGCTAGACTAGAGCACAGTGTTTGATTGACTATAGCAGCTAGACTAGAGCACAGTGTTTGATTGCTGACTATAGCAGCTAGACTAGAGCACAGTGTTTGATTGACTATAGCAGCTAGACTAGAGCAGTGTTTGATTGACTATAGCAGCTAGACTAGAGCACAGTGTTTGATTGACTATAGCAGCTAGACTAGAGCACAGTGTTTGATTGCTGACTATAGCAGCTAGACTAGAGCACAGTGTTTGATTGACTATAGCAGCTAGACTAGAGCACAGTGTTTGATTGCTGACTATAGCAGCTAGACTAGAGCACAGTGTTTGATTGACTATAGCAGCTAGACTAGAGCACAGTGTTTGATTGACTATAGCAGCTAGACTAGAGCACAGTGTTTGATTGACTATAGCAGCTAGACTAGAGCACAGTGTTTGACTATAGCAGCTAGACTAGAGCACAGTGTCTGATTGACTATAGCAGCTAGACTAGAGCACAGTGTTTGATTGACTATAGCAGCTAGACTAGAGCACAGTGTTTGATTGCAGACTATAGCAGCTAGACTAGAGCACAGTGTTTGATTGACTATAGCAGCTAGACTAGAGCACAGTGATTGATTGACTATAGCAGCTAGACTAGAGCACAGTGTTTGATTGCTGACTATAGCAGCTAGACTAGAGCACAGTGTTTGATTGACTATAGCAGCTAGACTAGAGCACAGTGTTTGATTGACTATAGCAGCTAGACTAGAGCACAGTGTTTGATTGACTATAGCAGCTAGACTAGAGCACAGTGTTTGATTGACTATAGCAGCTAGACTAGAGCACAGTGTTTGACTATAGCAGCTAGACTAGAGCACAGTGTCTGATTGACTATAGCAGCTAGACTAGAGCACAGTGTTTGATTGACTATAGCAGCTAGACTAGAGCACAGTGTTTGATTGCAGACTATAGCAGCTAGACTAGAGCACAGTGTTTGATTGACTATAGCAGCTAGACTAGAGCACAGTGTTTGATTGACTATAGCAGCTAGACTAGAGCACAGTGTTTGATTGCTGACTATAGCAGCTAGACTAGAGCACAGTGTTTGATTGACTATAGCAGCTAGACTAGAGCACAGTGTTTGATTGACTATAGCAGCTAGACTAGAGCACAGTGTTTGATTGACTATAGCAGCTAGACTAGAGCACAGTGTTTGACTATAGCAGCTAGACTAGAGCACAGTGTCTGATTGACTATAGCAGCTAGACTAGAGCACAGTGTTTGATTGACTATAGCAGCTAGACTAGAGCACAGTGTTTGATTGACTATAGCAGCTAGACTAGAGCACAGTGTTTGATTGCAGACTATAGCAGCTAGACTAGAGCACAGTGTTTGATTGACTATAGCAGCTAGACTAGAGCACAGTGATTGATTGACTATAGCAGCTAGACTAGAGCACAGTGTTTGATTGCAGACTATAGCAGCTAGACTAGAGCACAGTGTTTGATTGCTGACTATAGCAGCTAGACTAGAGCACAGTGTTTGATTGACTATAGCAGCTAGACTAGAGCACAGTGTTTGATTGACTATAGCAGCTAGACTAGAGCACAGTGTTTGATTGACTATAGCAGCTAGACTAGAGCACAGTGTTTGATTGCTGGCTATAGCAGCTAGACTAGAGCACAGTGTTTGATTGACTATAGCAGCTAGACTAGAGTACAGTGTTTGATTGCTGACTATAGCAGCTAGACTAGAGCACAGTTTGATTGCTGACTATAGCAGCTAGACTAGAGCACAGTGTTTGATTGACTATAGCAGCTAGACTAGAGCACAGTGTTTGATTGCTGACTATAGCAGCTAGACTAGAGCACAGTGTTTGATTGCTGACTATAGCAGCTAGACTAGAGCACAGTGTTTGATTGACTATAGCAGCTAGACTAGAGCACAGTGTTTGATTGCTGACTATAGCAGCTAGACTAGAGCACAGTGTTTGATTGACTATAGCAGCTAGACTAGAGCAGTGTTTGATTGACTATAGCAGCTAGACTAGAGCACAGTGTTTGATTGACTATAGCAGCTAGACTAGAGCACAGTGTTTGATTGACTATAGCAGCTAGTCTAGAGCACAGTGTTTGATTGACTATAGCAGCTAGACTAGAGCACAGTGTTTGATTGCTGACTATAGCAGCTAGACTAGAGCACAGTGTTTGATTAACTATAGCAGCTAGACTAGAGCACAGTGTTTGATTGACTATAGCAGCTAGACTAGAGCACAGTGTTTGATTGACTATAGCAGCTAGACTAGAGCACAGTGTTTGATTGACTATAGCAGCTAGACTAGAGCACAGTGTTTGATTGACTATAGCAGCTAGACTAGAGCACAGTGTTTGATTGACTATAGCAGCTAGACTAGAGCACAGTGTTTGATTGACTATAGCAGCTAGACTAGAGCACAGTGTTTGATTGACTATAGCAGCTAGACTAGAGCACAGTGTTTGATTGCTGACTATAGCAGCTAGACTAGAGCACAGTGTTTGATTGACTATAGCAGCTAGACTAGAGCAGTGTTTGATTGACTATAGCAGCTAGACTAGAGCACAGTGTTTGATTGACTATAGCAGCTAGACTAGAGCACAGTGTTTGATTGCTGACTATAGCAGCTAGACTAGAGCACAGTGTTTGATTGACTATAGCAGCTAGACTAGAGCACAGTGTTTGATTGCTGACTATAGCAGCTAGACTAGAGCACAGTGTTTGATTGACTATAGCAGCTAGACTAGAGCACAGTGTTTGATTGACTATAGCAGCTAGACTAGAGCACAGTGTTTGACTATAGCAGCTAGACTAGAGCACAGTGTCTGATTGACTATAGCAGCTAGACTAGAGCACAGTGTTTGATTGACTATAGCAGCTAGACTAGAGCACAGTGTTTGATTGACTATAGCAGCTAGACTAGAGCACAGTGTTTGATTGACTATAGCAGCTAGACTAGAGCACAGTGTTTGATTGCTGACTATAGCAGCTAGACTAGAGCACAGTGTTTGATTAACTATAGCAGCTAGACTAGAGCACAGTGTTTGATTGACTATAGCAGCTAGACTAGAGCACAGTGTTTGATTGACTATAGCAGCTAGACTAGAGCACAGTGTTTGATTGACTATAGCAGCTAGACTAGAGCACAGTGTTTGATTGACTATAGCAGCTAGACTAGAGCACAGTGTTTGATTGACTATAGCAGCTAGACTAGAGCACAGTGTTTGATTGACTATAGCAGCTAGACTAGAGCACAGTGTTTGATTGACTATAGCAGCTAGACTAGAGCACAGTGTTTGATTGCTGACTATAGCAGCTAGACTAGAGCACAGTGTTTGATTGACTATAGCAGCTAGACTAGAGCAGTGTTTGATTGACTATAGCAGCTAGACTAGAGCACAGTGTTTGATTGACTATAGCAGCTAGACTAGAGCACAGGTTTGATTGACTATAGCAGCTAGACTAGAGCACAGTGTTTGATTGACTATAGCAGCTAGACTAGAGCACAGTGTTTGATTGCTGACTATAGCAGCTAGACTAGAGCACAGTGTTTGATTGACTATAGCAGCTAGACTAGAGCACAGTGTTTGATTGACTATAGCAGCTAGACTAGAGCACAGTGTTTGATTGACTATAGCAGCTAGACTAGAGCACAGTGTTTGACTATAGCAGCTAGACTAGAGCACAGTGTCTGATTGACTATAGCAGCTAGACTAGAGCACAGTGTTTGATTGACTATAGCAGCTAGACTAGAGCACAGTGTTTGATTGCAGACTATAGCAGCTAGACTAGAGCACAGTGTTTGATTGACTATAGCAGCTAGACTAGAGCACAGTGATTGATTGACTATAGCAGCTAGACTAGAGCACAGTGTTTGATTGCTGACTATAGCAGCTAGACTAGAGCACAGTGTTTGATTGACTATAGCAGCTAGACTAGAGCACAGTGTTTGATTGACTATAGCAGCTAGACTAGAGCACAGTGTTTGATTGACTATAGCAGCTAGACTAGAGCACAGTGTTTGATTGACTATAGCAGCTAGACTAGAGCACAGTGTTTGACTATAGCAGCTAGACTAGAGCACAGTGTCTGATTGACTATAGCAGCTAGACTAGAGCACAGTGTTTGATTGACTATAGCAGCTAGACTAGAGCACAGTGTTTGATTGCAGACTATAGCAGCTAGACTAGAGCACAGTGTTTGATTGACTATAGCAGCTAGACTAGAGCACAGTGTTTGATTGCTGACTATAGCAGCTAGACTAGAGCACAGTGTTTGATTGACTATAGCAGCTAGACTAGAGCACAGTGTTTGATTGACTATAGCAGCTAGACTAGAGCACAGTGTTTGATTGACTATAGCAGCTAGACTAGAGCACAGTGTTTGATTGACTATAGCAGCTAGACTAGAGCACAGTGTCTGATTGACTATAGCAGCTAGACTAGAGCACAGTGTTTGATTGACTATAGCAGCTAGACTAGAGCACAGTGTTTGATTGCAGACTATAGCAGCTAGACTAGAGCACAGTGATTGATTGACTATAGCAGCTAGACTAGAGCACAGTGTTTGATTGCAGACTATAGCAGCTAGACTAGAGCACAGTGTTTGATTGCTGACTATAGCAGCTAGACTAGAGCACAGTGTTTGATTGACTATAGCAGCTAGACTAGAGCACAGTGTTTGATTGACTATAGCAGCTAGACTAGAGCACAGTGTTTGATTGACTATAGCAGCTAGACTAGAGCAGTGTTTGATTGACTATAGCAGCTAGACTAGAGCACAGTGTTTGATTGCTGGCTATAGCAGCTAGACTAGAGCACAGTGTTTGATTGACTATAGCAGCTAGACTAGAGCACAGTGTTTGATTGCAGGCTATAGCAGCTAGACTAGAGCACAGTGTTTGATTGACTATAGCAGCTAGACTAGAGCACAGTGTTTGATTGCTGGCTATAGCAGCTAGACTAGAGCACAGTGACTGTTCAAAATACTACATATGAAAATCAGAATATATATTGTATATTAATTTAGAGGGGGAAAAAAAGATAATACGTAAATATTTTATATATTTATATTATTATTTTTCATTTAAAAGTGCAGGGTTTAACCAAAACAATACATAATAATAATAATAATAATAATAATAATAATAATAATAATAATAATAATAGATTTAAATTTCTGTCGAGATTCAGTTAATTGATCCGTTTTTAAAGGCAAGCCTCTGGACACACGTTGGATTTTATTGATTTTATTGGAATGTTATTGACAGTTTTCTCCTTTTTATTTAGAAATAATTCTGATTGGTTAGATTTCTTTTTTTGGTTTCTTTCAAAGCCTGTAGCTGTTCGATCTCTTAAGGAATGGTCGATTATTCTGAAAGTCGGCGTCGCAATGTTAACTTTATTATAATTAATAATAATAATAATAATAATAATAATAATAATAATAATAATAATAATAATAATAATTGGAGGAGGCACTACTGAAGCCGGGTTATTAAAATTAACTGTCACTGCGCGTTTAAATAAAGCTGTCTGTGTTTAAACAGGGATTACTCACGAGGCACCCCTGGGGCCCTGCCGCCATGGCAACCCCGCCTGTGACATCACCGCCCCGATTCAATGTCTCCATAGCAACGGCGCTGCGGGTCATTGTGTGCGTGCGTGGATCGGTATTGCGTGATCTCTGCAGCTGGGACCGAAGGGTCGCATCACCGAGAATTTAATTATTGAGACAATTAAAAAAAAAACACAACAAAAAAACTGTATGCACATAATTTAGATCTTTTATTTAACATCGTTGTAATCAAAGAGAGAACCTACAATCGCAAAAATAAAATTAAAAATATAGTCTACCGGAAGCCATATTAGGAGTTCAGTAGGATTTAATGTTACATTATTATTATTATTATTATTATTATTATTATTATTATTATTATTATTATTATTATTATTATTATTATTATTATTATCTTAATTTAGTAGTCGCCAGTTGTTTTTTTTTTATCATTTTCTCCCAATTTGATGTATTTAGACTCAGCTCACTGCTACCACCACTGCGCTGTCAAAATTAATTCATTTGGGCAGCAGTGTGGCGTAGTGGTCAGGGCTCTGGACTCTTGACCGAGGGTCGTGGGTTCAATCCCAGGTGGGGAGGACACTGCTGCTGTACCCTTGAGCAAGGTACTTTACCTAGATTGCTCCAGTAAAAACCCAACTGTATAAATGGGGAATTGTATGTAAAAAAATAATGTGATATATTGTAACAATTGTAAGTCACCCTGGATAAGGGCGTCTGCTAAGAAATAAATAATAATAATTAGATCTATCAGTGGTATTCAACTCTGAAAAGACACAACGCGTGGTCCGCCTACAAAAATAACAACTATTTATTTATATATATCTTTCTCATGAAACAGCAACTCTAAGGTTACTTAATGGCGGAGTCTCCATCGCTCTCTGATTAACTTAGTCCCTGGTACTATGGTCTGTGCCTGGTTTAACTCGTGTAACTCAAACCTAAAATGAACTGCGCACTTCTTGCAGTAATTTTGCTTGCGAACGTTACTGAGTCACGTCGGCCGTTTTAAACAAACGAGGGCAATAAAGCAGTGAAATGAAGGTCAAGGTAATTGACATTTCTTTCCCCAGCTGCTATAAATTGCAATGACTGTACTGTATGTATTGTCTTTCCCCGTTTGTAATATAGCAGGTGACGTACTCTGAAGCTTTGATGTGCACCTAGCAATTAAAAAGTAATTTAACCGGTCATTATTGTGTTTTTTATTAAGAGTTTAAATGTGACTTTTTTTTTTGGTGTCCGTATTTGGGGGTGCGACTTGAATATATATATATATATATATATATATATATATATATATATATATATATATGTGTGTGTGTGTGTGGGGGGGGGGGGGGGGGGGTGTTTCTTAAACAAACTGATTTATAAAATACAGTAAAACAAATAAATTAGAGGACTAAGGGGAGGTTGGAAACAAATTAAATAACAAAAACAAGTTTCTCTCGCTCTCTCCTTTCTCTCTCACTTTCTCTCCTCTCTTTTGCTCTCCTCTCGCTCTCCTCTTTCTCTCCTTTCTCTGCTTTCTCTCTTGCCCTTCTCTTTCTCGTCTCTCTTTCTCTCTCCTCTTTCTCTCCTTTCTTTCTCTCCTCTCCTTTCTCTCCTCCTTTCTCTCTCCTCTCGCTCTCTCCTCCTTTCTTCTTTCTCTCCTCTCTCTCCTTTCTCTCCCTCCTCTTTCCTTTCTCTCTCCCTTCTTTCTCTCCTTTCTCTCCTCTCTCGCTCTCTCCTTTCTTCTCTCTCTCCTTTCTCTCCTCTCCTTTCTCTCCTCCTTTCTCTCTTCTCTCTCCTCTCCTTTCTCTCCTCCTTTCTTCTCTCTCCTTTCTCTCCTCTCTCCCTCCTCTTTCCTTTCTCTCTCCCTTCTCTTTCTCTCCTCTCTCTCTCTCTCTCTCTCTCTCTCTCAGGAGAATCAGAGTCCTACAGGATACTCAGCAATCACCAGAAATACTCAACGAAGAAGCAAAGTAATCGATCAACTGAGAACTCGCTGATTTTAATAACCAGCTGCGTTCAGCTTCAGCCTTCCACAGACAGCATGGCAGAAATGACCGGAGGCAGGCTGGTGTTGCTCTTTTAAGTCTGAAGGTGTGAGGTGGCTGTTCTAGAACACTGTGACACGGGCAGTTCTGAGGGGAGAGTTCCAGTCCCTCAAGCACGCGTTGCGTGTACAGACGGAACTTCAAAAGCATTCCTTCGTGAAACTCTAGGAGCCTGCTTCTTCTCAGGTGGGTTTGTTCTGTGTAATGTGTGCGTGCGAGATATTGGAAGAATGCAAAGAAAAAACACAGCCATCGACTTACAGAGACTCGGGTGTGTGAACTATGCATCAGCTGCAGAGTCACGGAGGGGGGTGATGCTGGGACGCCAGAATCACCGTCGAGCCCTCTTGAGGTGTCGTGGGCTAGTCGACGAAACACTGAGGATGGAAGGTGCCCACTTGAAGACCCCAGAGATGTACCCTACTTAGCTCAATCCAGACGGTTGTCATGCTGATGCGCTGGAGAGACCGCACTGTGGTTGATCCCTGGAGCCAGCATCGCAGCCGTTGTGTGTGCTGATGCGCCAGGGAGGCAAAATAAGCTGATCCCTGGAGCCAGCATTACACTTCAGCCATTAACACCAGACAGAAGGATATCTACATCATCATATGGAAGGAAGTGCAAATGGATGGAGACGCAGATGGATCACATTAGTTTACTGTAAAGCTACGTCTTAGTTGGTGCTTATCTTGGCGAGAGCCGAGTTCAAATCAGCATGAAGTTTTAACATCTACTCTCGTGTAATGGAAATCACAACTACGTCTCACCCGAAAGACGGAGCACAAGGAGGTTAAGTGACTTGCTCAGGGTCACACAGTGAGTCAGTGGCTGAGGTGGGATTTGAACCGGGGACCTCCTGGTTACAAGCCCTTTTCTTTAACCATTGGACCACACAGCCTCCTGAGTCGGTTCCAGGTTATATGTTCTAGGTTCTAGGTTCTATGGCTTGCGTCAGTGGGACCCGTGTCTGTGGTTTTCATTTCAACTGAGCTCTCAATTACTTAACTAAACTTAGCTTAATTAGGCAGTTTTAATTGTTTTCAGTTCTGAAACAGGTGAAGATTTCAGCTTAACTATAAAATGTTCTAAGTGCTTTGAAATCAGCAACCATTTCTGTGTTCTGTGTTCCGCGTTTCAGGTTCTGTGTGTTCTAAGTTCCATGTTCTAGGTGTAGTGTTCCGAGTTATAAACCCTGTATTCTAGGTCATCGTTTCAGGGTGTGTATTCTGTGTACTAGATAGTGTTCTAGATTTTAAGTGTGTTCTAGGCGGCTGTGATCAGAGTTCAACACTATGTGTTCTAGACTCAAGGCTATGCATGTTGTGACTTAAGGTAGTGGCCCAGTGTGTTCTAGGTTCTGCATTGTTCCAGGTTCTATGTTCTAGGTTTCGTTCTTAGTTATATGCTCCAGATTATATTCACTTTTTTTAAGAGAAGATCCAAGAATTAAAAACACCGCTGTACACAATGAACAAAAAGCCACAATTACATTCAAATTAGAACACTTCCGATTATGAAAAAACAGAAATACGACGTTTTTAACAACTGACAATACAGATGTGCCTTTCACATTGTAATAATAATAATAATAATAATAATAATAATACTATATTTGAACAATAGTAATTTCCATCCGAACCACTGTTTGTTTGTTACGATTAACTGTGTATGTCCCAAAAGCAAAACATTTGAATTAATCTCACAAATCCTGATTAATTTAACTATGGTACAAAATTCAGCTTCTCTTTTTTATATAATATTGCCGTATAATCCGAACACAACACGAAACACAAGCTAAATCAGTACAGTTAATAGATTAAAAAAAAACAAAAAAACGTTTTGCCTTCATTTTTAAATGAAGAAAACATGAATATGCCTGCTTGTGATTTGGCTTGTCCGCAGCGAATAGAGAGGCCTGAAATGTGTATCCTAGCAACGCGCTCATCTACGGTACTAGCACTAAGTGTTCTGGTTCCGGGTTCTGAGTTCCGTGTTCCGTGTTCCGCGCAGACCGGCTCAGAACTTGCTGGCTGTGAGCGTCAGGACAAATTTGGGCACCCGGAGGAACGAGGGGATGAAGGGGGAGAGCCAGGAGAGTCCTGGGACCCGAGAGAAGAGGAACCGGAGAGAGGTGGAGTCTAGCACCTCACGACCTGAGAGAGGAGAGGGGGAGGGGGAGAGAGGGGGAGAGAGAGAGAGAGGAGAGAGGAGAGGAGAGGGGAGAGAGAGGGGAGAGAGAGGGAGAGAGAGGGGGAGAGAGAGAGGAGAGGCGGAGAGAGGGGGAGGGAGAGGGGAGAGGTGAGAGAGGAAAGAGGGGAGAGGAGAGAGGAGAGGGGAGAGGGGGAGAGAGAAAGAGGAGAGAGGAGAGAGGAGGAGAGGGGAGAGGGGGAGAGAGAAAGAGGAGAGGGGGAGAGAGGGGGAGAGAGAGAAGAGGAGAGAGGAGAGGGGGAGAGAGGAGAGAGGAGAGGGGGAGAGAGAGAGAGAGAAAAGAGGACGTTAGTCCTAATAATGTTGCCGCACAGTCCACCGAAGAAAATATCAGAAAATAATATCACAGGATACGAGTATTTAACTGATATGAGAGAGAGAGAGAGAGAGAGGATCAACCAAACATATTAACTGATATAAGAGACAGAGTCAACCAGACATACTAACTGATAAGATACTTCAATAATGCAGCACCTCTATAGTAAACTATGCACAGTATTGGCTGTGAATGGATTGGGGCTCCATCTAGTGGACGCTCGTGTCACTGCACAGGGTCGGGTTCCGTCTCACATGACCTTTCTCGTACCGTCAAGGTCTCGGAGATTGTAGCGCCTGCTGAGGTCACAGGTCAACAGAACCTTCCCGCTCAGTGACATCAGCTTCTTGTCTAAAAAAAAATAAAATAAATAATAATTTCTATGATAAAGTACCAAGTTTGAAAGGAGAAGAATTACCATGACCTTCATCAGAGTCCGCACAGGAATACATTACAGACAGCCTCCACACGCACACACACACGCACACGCACACACTATCCCCCTCTCCCCTCTCCCCTCTCACCTGCCGCCAGCGCCACAATGCATTTCCCACTCAGCTCTGGAGTTTCAGCGCTCTCAAACACCTCCCAGATCTGACAAGAAAAAACAACATGAAAATTAAACGAATTCAATAAAACAAACAATCACACACAAAGCGAGACACACACACCGCGACAGTCACACACACACACAAACACACACACAGCGACAGACACACACACACCGCGACAGACACACACCCACACAAACCCACACAGCGACACACACACACACACAAACAGCAACACAGCGACAGACACACACACACAGCGACAGACACACACACACACAAACCCACACAGCGACAGACACACACACACACACACCCACACAGCGACAGACACACACACACAGCGACACACACACAAACACAAACGCACACAGCGACAGACACACACACACACAAACCCACACAGCGACAGACACACACACACACAAACAGCAACACAGCGACAGACACACACAAACACAAACCCACACAGCGACAGACACACACACACAGCGACACACACACACACACCGCGACAGTCACACACCCACACAAACAGCAACACAGCGACACACACACAAACACAAACGCACACAGCGACAGACACACACCCACACAAACCCACACAGCGACAGACACACACAAACCCAAACCCACACAGCGACAGACACACACCCACACAAACCCACACAGCGACAGACACACACACACACAAACCCACACAGCGACAGACACACACACACAAACAGCAACACAGCGACAGACACACACACACACAAACCCACACAGCGACAGACACACACACACCGCGACAGTCACACACCCACACAAACCCACACAGCGACAGACACACACACACACACACACAAACAGCAACACAGCGAGAGACACACACACACAGCGACACACACACAAACACAAACCCACACAGCGACACACACACAAACACAAACCCACACAGCGACACACACACAAACACAAACCCACACAGCGACACACACACACACAGCGACACACACACAAACACAAACCCACACAGCGACAGACACACACACACAGCGACACACACACAGCGACACACACACAAACACAAACCCACACAGCGACACACACACACACAGCGACACAAACACACACAAACCCACACAGCGACAGTCACACACACACAGCGACACACACACACAGCGACACACACACACACTAACACAGACACTAACACTGACCTCCTCCTCTGCCTTTGAACCCGGGTCTCTGCTCAGCACGTTCTCCAGGACGGTCTCAGTGCGCACGGCCCCCGGCCACAGAGACACCATGGCCACGCCCGCACCCCGGAGCTCCACAGCGCCATCACAGGCCAGACGGTCACACTGCAGGGGCACAGCACAGCAGAGTCACAGCACAGCAATGTCACAGCACAGAAACACAGCACAGCACAGAAACACAGCACAGCACAGCTGAGTCAGGGCACAGCACAGAAACACAGCACAGCACAGAAACACAGCACAGCACAGCTGAGTCAGGGCACAGCACAGAAACACAGCACAGCTGAGTCGGGGCACAGCACAGAAACACAGCACAGCACAGCTGAGTAAGGGTACAGCACAGAAACACAGCACAGCTGAGTCGGGGCACAGCACAGAAACACAGCACAGCACAGCTGAGTCAGGGCACAGCACAGAAACACAGCACAGCTGAGTCAGGGTACAGCACAGAAACACAGCACAGCTGAGTCAGGGTACAGCACAGAAACACAGCACAGCACAGCACAGCACAGCAGAGCCAGGGCACAGCACAGAAACACAGCACAGCACAGAAACACAGCACAGCTGAGTCAGGGCACAGCACAGAAACACAGCACAGCTGAGTCAGGGTACAGCACAGAAACACAGCACAGCACAGCAGAGCCAGGGCACAGCACAGAAACACAGCACAGCTGAGTCAAGGCACAGCACAGAAACACAGCACAGCTGAGTCAGGGCACAGCACAGAAACACAGCACAGCACAGCAGAGCCAGGGCACAGCACAGAAACACAGCACAGCTGAGTCAGGGCACAGCACAGAAACACAGCACAGCACAGCAGAGCCAGGGCACAGCACAGAAACACAGCACAGCTGAGTCAGGGCACAGCACAGAAACACAGCACAGCACAGCTGAGTAAGGGTACAGCACAGAAACACAGCACAGCTGAGTCGGGGCACAGCGCAGAAACACAGCACAGCACAGCTAAGTCAGGGCACAGCACAGAAACACAGCACAGCTGAGTCAGGGTACAGCACAGAAACACAGCACAGCTGAGTCAGGGTACAGCACAGAAACACAGCACAGCACAGCACAGCAGAGCCAGGGCACAGCACAGAAACACAGCACAGCACAGAAACACAGCACAGCTGAGTCAGGGCACAGCACAGAAACACAGCACAGCTGAGTCAGGGTACAGCACAGAAACACAGCACAGCTGAGTCAAGGCACAGCACAGAAACACAGCACAGCACAGCACAGCAGAGCCAGGGCACAGCACAGAAACACAGCACAGCACAGAAACACAGCACAGCTGAGTCAGGGCACAGCACAGAAACACAGCACAGCAGAGCCAGGGCACAGCACAGAAACACAGCACAGCTGAGTCAAGGCACAGCACAGAAACACAGCACAGCTGAGTCAGGGCACAGCACAGAAACACAGCACAGCACAGCAGAGCCAGGGCACAGCACAGAAACACAGCACAGCTGAGTCAAGGCACAGCACAGAAACACAGCACAGCACAGCTGAGTCAGGGCACAGCACAGAAACACAGCACAGCACAGCAGAGCCAGGGCACAGCACAGAAACACAGCACAGCTGAGTCAAGGCACAGCACAGAAACACAGCACAGCACAGCAGAGCCAGGGCACAGCACAGAAACACAGCACAGGCAGTTTGGGGCTGCCACTCACAATGAGGGACACTTGGGAGCTGTGTATTCCCTATGCAGAGGTGAAGGCTGTCCCTCACAGTAGTGAGCTGTGTTGATGCTGTCCCTGATAATGTGTGATGGTTGGGAGCTGTGTTGAGTGAATGGTCACTGATAATGTGTGACGGTTGGGAGCTGTGTTGATGATGTCACTGATAATGTGTGACGGTTGGGAGCTGTGTTGAGTGAATGGTCACTGATAAAGTGTGACGGTTGGGAGCTGTGTTGAGTGAATGGTCACTGATAATGTGTGACGGTTGGGAGCTGTGTTGATGATGTCACTGATAATGTGTGACGGTTGGGAGCTGTGTTGATGATGTCACTGATAATGTGTGACGGTTGGGAGATGTGTTGATGATGTCTCTGATAATGTGTGACGGTTGGGAGCTGTGTTGATGATGTCACTGATAATGTGTGACGGTTGGGAGCTGTGTTGATGATGTCACTGATAATGTGTGACGGTTGGGAGCTGTGTTGAGTGAATGGTCACTGATAATGTGTGACGGTTGGGAGCTGTGTTGATGATGTCACTGATAATGTGTGACGGTTGGGAGCTGTGTTGATGATGTCTCTGATAATGTGTGACGGTTGGGAGCTGTGTTGATGCTGTCACTGATAATGTGTGACGGTTGGGAGCTGTGTTGAGTGAATGGTCACTGATAATGTGTGACGGTTGGGGACTCACTGCTGCTTTGCCCACTCCATAGGGTACATTGAAGTCGTACCGGAGTCCGCCTGTCGAGGAAATGATGACAATCAGGCCCCGCCCCGCCTGAACCATCATCCGAGCGGCGTACACCGAGCAGATATAGTGACCCCTGCAGGAGGGAGGGAGAATTGCAACCATAGCAACACAAACAGGCGCTTTACCAACAATCTGACAGCAATGTTGATGATGTCACTGATAATGTGTGACGGTTGGCAGCTGTGTTGAGTGAATGGTCACTGATAATGTGTGACGGTTGGGAGCTGTGTTGATGATGTCACTGATAATGTGTGACGGTTGGGAGCTGTGTTGATGATGTCACTGATAATGTGTGACGGTTGGGAGCTGTGCTGATGATGTCACTGATAATGTTTGACGGTTGGGAGCTGTGTTGATGATGTCACTGATATTGTGTGACGATTGGGAGCTATGTTGATGATGTCACTGATAATGTGTGACGGTTGGGAGCTGTGTTGAGTGAATGGTCACTGATAATGTGTGACGGTTGGGAGCTGTGTTGAGTGAATGGTCACTGATAATGTGTGACTGTTGGGAGCTGTGTTGATGATGTCACTGATAATGTGTGACGGTTGGGAGCTGTGTTGATGATGTCACTGATAATGTGTGATGATTGGGAGCTGTGTTGATGATGTCACTGATAATGTGTGATGGTTGGGAGCTGTGTTGATGATGTCACTGATAATGTGTGACGGTTGGGAGCTGTGTTGAGTGAATGGTCACTGATAATGTGTGACGGTTGGGAGCTGTGTTGAGTGAATGGTCACTGATAATGTGTGACTGTTGGGAGCTGTGTTGATGATGTCACTGATAATGTGTGACGGTTGGGAGCTGTGTTGATGATGTCACTGATAATGTGTGATGATTGGGAGCTGTGTTGATGATGTCACTGATAATGTGTGACGGTTGGGAGCTGTGTTGATGATGTCACTGATAATGTGTGACAGTTGGGAGCTATGTTGATGATGTCACTGATAATGTGTGACGGTTGGGAGCTGTGTTGATGATGTCACTGATAATGTGTGACGGTTGGGAGCTGTGTTGATGATGTCACTGATAATGTGTGACGGTTGGGAGCTGTGTTGAGTGAATGGTCACTGATAATGTGTGACGGTTGGGAGCTGTGTTGATGATGTCACTGATAATGTGTGACGGTTGGGAGCTGTGTTGATGATGTCACTGATAATGTGTGACAGTTGGGAGCTGTGTTGATGATGTCACTGATAATGTGTGACGGTTGGGAGCTGTGTTGATGATGTCACTGATAATGTGTGACGGTTGGGAGCTGTGTTGATGATGTCACTGATAATGTGTGACAGTTGGGAGCTGTGTTGATGATGTCACTGATAATGTGTGACGGTTGGGAGCTGTGTTGATGATGTCACTCATAATGTGTGACGGTTGGGAGCTGTGTTGATGATGTCACTGATAATGTGTGACGGCTGGGAGCTGTGTTGATGATGTCACTGATCTCCTCACCTCAGCCCCACACTGTTCATATCGTCCCAAACCGAGGGGGGCATCTCCCAAAATGTCTTCCCCAAGTTATCAAAGTAAGTCTGAAAATAATAATAATAATAATAATAATAATAATAATAATAATAATAATAATAATTGTGCCTGTGTAGCATGAGCGCCCCCTCACTCTACACAGGCACAGCGTGGTACTGCAGCTCAAATAATAATGAAAGGTATAATAAGAATAGTAATAATGAGCCAGTCTCTCTCTCTCTCACCTGAACTCCTCCATACGCGTTGTTCACCAGGATATCCAGCCTCCCTTTCTGCTCTCTCCCGATTCGATCAAACAGGCTCCTGATCTCATCATCCTTTGACGAATCACAGGTCACCGGCACGCAAGCCCCGCCTCTAGCCTCCACCTGGGGGGGGAGGAGCTTAATGAGTGCAGGTGATTGTAATGAAGCAAGCCCATCTAATCACTGACACACAATACTGACTTAATACTGTTACCATGGACACACACACACACACACACACACACAGAGACAGACACACACACACACAGAGACAGACACACACACACACAGAGACAGACACACACACACACAGAGACAGACACACACACACACAGAGACAGACACTCACACACACACAGACAGAGACAGACACACACACACACAGAGACAGACACACACACACACAGAGACAGACACTCACACACACAGAGACAGACACTCACACACACACAGACAGAGACAGACAGACACACACACACACACAGACAGAGACAGACAGACACACACACACACACAGACAGACACTCACACACACACAGACAGACACTCACACACACACACAGACAGACACTCACACACACACAGACAGAGACAGACAGACACACACACACACAGAGACAGACACACACACACACAGAGACAGACACTCACACACACAGAGACAGACACTCACACACACACAGACAGAGACAGACAGACACACACACACACACAGACAGAGACAGACAGACACACACACACACACAGACAGACACTCACACACACACAGACAGACACTCACACACACACAGACAGACACTCACACACACACAGACAGAGACAGACAGACACACACACACACAGAGACAGACACTCACACACACACAGACAGACACTCACACACACAGAGACAGACACACACACACACACAGACAGAGACAGACAGACACACACACACACACAGACAGACACTCACACACACACAGACAGACACTCACACACACACACAGACAGACACTCACACACACACAGACAGAGACAGACAGACACACACACACACACAGACAGAGACAGACAGACACACACACACACACAGACAGACACTCACACACACACAGACAGACACACACACACACACACAGACAGACACTCACACACACACAGACAGACACTCACACACACACACACACACAGAGACACACACACACACAGACACACATACACACACAGAGACAGACAGACAGACACTCACACACACACAGACAGACACACACACACACAGAGACAGACACACACACACACAGAGACAGACACACACACACACACACACAGACACACATACACACACACACACACACACAGACAAACAGAGACAGACAGACACTCACACACACACAGACAGACACACACACACACAGAGACACACATACACACACACACACAGAGACAGACACTGCACACTGAATACTGTTACCATGGACATTAGACACACACACACACACACACACACACAGACAGACACACACAGAGACACAGATACACACAAACAGACAGACAAACACACACAGAGACTCACACACATAGACACACACACACAGACACACACACACATAGACTCACACACATAGACACACACACACATAGACACACACACACAGACAGACACACACACACACGACAGACAGACAGGATTATCAGGCTCCCCTCTCCATCCTCACCTCTCCAGCAGTCTCTCCCAGCGTCAAACTGTTCCTCCCAGTAATATAGACCGTGGCTCCGGCCTCTCCCAGCTGCAAAGCGATGCCTTTCCCAATCCCTCTGGACGCCCCCGTCACCAGACACACCCAGCCCGACAGCGCCCCCATCTGACAGGGCAGGAGACAGTACAGCAGACAAGATTCATCACACACACCCAGCCCGACAGCGCCCCCATCTGACAGGGCAGGAGACAGTACAGCAGACAAGATTCATCACACACACCCAGCCCGACAGCGCCCCCATCTGACAGGGCAGGAGACAGTACAGCAGACAAGATTCATCACACACACCCAGCCCGACAGCGCCCCCATCTGACAGGGCAGGAGACAGTACAGCAGACAAGATTCATCACACACACCCAGCCCGACAGCGCCCCCATCTGACAGGGCAGGAGACAGTACAGCAGACAAGATTCATCACACACACCCAGCCCGACAGCGCCCCCATCTGACAGGGCAGGAGACAGTACAGCAGACAAGATTCATCACACACACCCAGCCCGACAGCGCCCCCATCTGACAGGGCAGGAGACAGTACAGCAGACAAGATTCATCACACACACCCAGCCCGACAGCGCCCCCATCTGACAGGGCAGGAGACAGTACAGCAGACAAGATTCATCACACACACCCAGCCCGACAGCGCCCCCATCTGACAGGGCAGGAGACAGTACAGCAGACAAGATTCATCACACACACCCAGCCCGACAGCGCCCCCATCTGACAGGGCAGGAGACAGTACAGCAGACAAGATTCATCACACACACCCAGCCCGACAGCGCCCCCATCTGACAGGGCAGGAGACAGTACAGCAGACAAGATTCATCACACACACCCAGCCCGACAGCGCCCCCATCTGACAGGGCAGGAGACAGTACAGCAGACAAGATTCATCACCCACACCCAGCCCGACAGCGCCCCCATCTGACAGGGCAGGAGACAGTACAGCAGACAAGATTCATCACACACACCCAGCCCGACAGCGCCCCCATCTGACAGGGCAGGAGACAGTACAGCAGACAAGATTCATCACACACACCCAGCCCGACAGCGCCCCCATCTGACAGGGCAGGAGACAGTACAGCAGACAAGATTCATCACACACACCCAGCCCGACAGCGCCCCCATCTGACAGGGCAGGAGACAGTACAGCAGACAAGATCTCTTTCTTAGATTGTGATATTACGTCTTTTAAGAACATAAGAACATAAGAAAGTTTCCAAACGAGAGGAGGCCATTCGGCCCATCTTGCTCGTTTGGTTGTTAGTAGCTTATTGATCCCAGAATCTCATCAAGCAGCTTCTTGAAGGATCCCAGGGTGTCGGCTTCAACAACATTATTGGGGAGTTGATTCCAGACCCTCACAATTCTCTGTGTAAAAAAGTGCCTCCTATTTTCTGTTCTAAATGCCCCTTTATCTAATTTGTGACTCCTGGTCCTTGTTTCTTTTTTCAGGTCCCCTGGGTCAACATTGTCTATACCTTTTAGGATTTTGAATGCTTGAATCAGATCGCCGCGTAGTCTTCTTTGTTCAAGACTGAATAGATTCAATTCTTTTAGCCTGTCTGCATACGACATGCCTTTTAAACCCGGGATAATTCTGGTCGCTCTTCTTTGCACTCTTTCTAGCAATATCCTTTTTGTAACAATATTTTATTATTATTATTATTATTATTATTATTATTATTATTATTATTATTATTATTACTGCAATTTAGTTTTCAATGCACATTTATCTTCATTTCCCATCATCCTCCTGCTCACATATGTAACAGATGGATTTGCCAGTGAGCAGGAGGATGATGGGAAATGTAGTTCTGAGACAAAAAACCGGTCAAAATGTAAAATAAATCAAATATATATTAAAATAATACACACACCTTACGTAAACAGTTGTAGCAACACATGGGATCATGCCAAGTTGTATTTATTTCCTTATTTTTAAACCAAAAAATAAACTAACTGGATAAATACCTGTTTTAGCAGAACATAAAACTAAAGCCGGGACATGCAGAGAGCTTCAGGCACTCTCTCCCAATACAAAATAACAATTATTTGTCGCTAAATGTCAAACACAATCCACTTAATGCAATAACACTACACACTCAAAAGAGAGCGAAATAATCGCCGTATTGTTTCCTTTTAAGCACTTTAACACGGTCTCATGAAAGACTTATTACGAACACATCTTACAACCCGTTTTTCTCCGTGTACAAATGCATTGTAATTAAAAAAAAACTATTACATTGTTAAGCGAGAAAGTCTGAACGCAACTTTCCTGCAGAATCAACAGCAAGGCGATTGAAGGGATTACTGGGAAATTTGAACGTGGACTTTGTCTTAAAGTCGTAGTCCCCAATTAATGACCTCCGATTAAAATTACATTTCCTTTGGGTCAGTACTTTGTTTTGACTTGAAATTTTCAAAACAATATTAATATTATTATTATTATTTATTTCTTAGCAGACGCCCTTATCCAGGCAAATACATTTCAAGTGTTACAATACAAGTAATACCCTGGATAAGGGCGTCTGCTAAGAAATAAATAATAATAATAATAATAATAATAATAATATAATAAGAGCAGACACCTTTATCCAAGGCAACTTACAGAGACTAGGGTGTCTCCATCAGCTACAGAGTCACTTACGTCTCACCCGAAAGACGGAGCA